>NW_027507764.1:35982677-36135177 GCF_037356315.1 Lithobates pipiens | reverse complement strand
CTGTTGAGACCAAGATAAACTTATTTGGTTCAGATGGTGGCAAGCGTGTGTGGGGGCAACCAGGTGAGGAGGACAAAGACAAATGTGTCTTGCCTACAGTCAAGCATGGTGGTGGGAGTGTCATGGTCTGGGGCTGCATGAGTGCTGCCGGCACTGGAGAACTACAGATCATTGAGGGAACCATGAATGCCAACATGTAGTGTGACATACTGAAGCAGAGCATGATCCCTTCCCTGTGGAAACTGGATCGCAGGGCAGTATTCCAACATGATAACGACCCCAAACACACCTCCAAGACCACCACTGCCTTGCTAAAGAAGCTGAGGGTAAAGGTGATGGACTGGCAAAGCATGTCTCCAGACCTAAACCCTATGGAGCATCTGTGGGACATCCTCAAACAGAAGGTGGAGGAGCACAAGGTCTCCAACATCCACCAGCTCTGTGATGTCATCATGGAGGAGGGGAAGAGGACTCCAGTGGTGACCTGTGAAGCTCTGGTGACCTCCATGCCCAAGAGGGTTAAGGCAGTGGCGTAACTAGAACCTTCAGGGCCCCTATTCAAGAAACCATGGAGGGCCCCCCCCCCCCCCCGACCTCCGGACAGGGCTCTTTTCTCCGAGCCCGATGGTGGAACACCAGGGCCCGGTCCCAAGTGGGTGGCTGCCCTATAAAGGAACCGATTTCTCAATTTCCCCCCGCTTCTCCTCCTCTCCCACCCACAGGCATTCAGCGGCTGCAGGAGGAAAATTCACATATGCACACACATATAAACCAGTGGCAGCTGGTGCTCAAAATTTTTAGGGGGGCGCAAGCAAACTGAAAAATTCAGAAAAAAACATAAATTACAGCCACTGTGCCCATCAATTGCAGCCACTGTACCATCAAACGCCACCACTGTGCCATCAAATGTCATCACTGTGCCCATCAAACTCTGCCGCTGTGCCATCAAACTCTGCCGCTGTGCCATCAAATGCTGCCAGTGTGCCCATCAAATGCTGCCAGTGTGCCCATCAAGCTCTGCCACTGTGCCCATCAAGCTCTGCCACTGTGGCCATCAAATGGCGCCAGTGTGCACATCAAATGCTGTTGGTGTGTTCATCAAATGCTGCCACTGTGAATCCCCACCGCCCGCTCGCTGTCTGCCTGCCACTTACCCTGTCTTGGTGGGGCAGCGGGTAACGGCCATAAGCGGGGTCCTCCATGCATCTCCTGCCATCCTCATCTCCCCTCCTCTCCTCCTGATTGGCTGAAATGATAGGCGCAGCTATTGGACGCCTATCAGGTGACGGGTAACAGACCCGCACACCTGATTGGTGGAGAGGCAGTTCAGTGTTAGGAAAGTGAATATTAATTCACTTTCTAACACACCTGGGTGGACTGTGAGCGTCAAGCATGGCGCTCGCAGTTCACCTATTTTGAAGCCTATTAGAGCCTATGGCTCTAATCAGGTGCTGCAAAAACACCCTCCGCTGCTGTAATTCAGGCACCCAGCACCCCAAAAGGGACCAGACACCTAAATATGGGGGTGGCAGCGGTGGCCATGGATAGATTCATGCTATGCAATGCATGAATCTATCCATTGGTCATAGAGGGGGTGGCTGGAGAGAGGGGGCGGTACCTGTGCACCCTTTTGGATGCACCGCCACTGATAAACACATGCACATTCACATACATACATATGCATACATGCACACTCATATAAATGCACACACACATGCATACATACACATACTGTACATATATAAACACTCACACACACATACAAGCATGCTCACACACACATACAAGCATGCTCACACACACATACAAGCATGCTCACACACACATACAAGCATGCACACACACATACACACATACAAGCATGCTCACACGCACACACACACATACATGCATGCTCACACACACACACACACACACACACACACACACACACAAGCATGTTCACACACACACATACAAGCATGCTCACACACACATACAAGCATGCACACACACATACACACATACAAGCATGCTCACACACATACATACAAGCATGCATGCTCACACGCACACATACATGCATTCTCACACGCACACACACACATACATGCATGTTCACAGGCACACACACACACATACATGCATGCTCACACACACACATACAAGCATGCTCACACACACACACACGCATGCTCACACACATACAAGCATGCTCACACACACACATACATGCATGCTCACACACACACACATACATGCATGCTCACACACACACATACATGCATGCTCACACACACACATAAAAACAAATACATGAAAAGATAGAAGAAAATATTTACAAAAATGTGAGGGGTGTACTCACTTTTGTGAGATACTGTGTATACACCGTAGTTTGTAGACGCTATAACTTTTGTGCAAACCAATATACACTTTTTGGGATTTTTTTTCATTTAAATTTTTTCACAAAAATATATAGCGGAATACATATTGGCCTAAACTTATCAAATTAGATTTGGCATCATGACAGAAAGTAAAAAATATAGTTTGTTTTTTAAAATATTCATTCTTATTTTCTGTTTATAGCGCAAAAAATAAAAAATAAAACCCCCAGTGGTAATCAAATTCCACCAAAACAAAAGCTCTATTTGTGGGAAAACAATGATATCCGTTTTATTTGAGTAGTGTTGCATGACAGCGCAATTGTCAGTTAAAGTAAACAGTGCCGGGGGTAAATCTTCCGGAGGGCAAGTGGTTATGGAAAATACTGCAAAATGAAAAAACGAATGCAGTTTTAATTTTTTTTTTTTTTCTTTTTTAAGTAGGCGATATCTCCTCTAAGCCCTTGTACACACGGTCGGACATTCCGACGGAAAATGTCCGATCGGACCGTGTTGTCGGATAATCCGACTGTGTGTGGGCTCCATCGGACTGTTTCTGTCGGAATATCCGACCGACAACGTTTTAGAGCTGGGCTATAAAAATTTTCCGACAACATGATCCGATCGGACTCTGTCCGATCGTTTGTAGAGAATTCCGATCGGACAAAGTGCCACGCATGCTCAGATCAAATTCCTACACCAAAGCTATTGGCTACTAGCCTGAACGTAGTCCCGTCGTAATGAAATAACGTCATCACGTTACGAACGATCGGATTTTCCGACAACTGTGTCCGACCGCGTGTATGCGGCACCAGTTTCGGACAAAATCCGTCTGACAAAATCCGACGGATTTTGTTGTCGGAATGTCCGACCGTGTGTACAAGGGCTAAAATGTTTCCTGGTAAGGCCCCTTCCACACTTGTGCGACTTGTCCTGCGACTTGTGGCGGCAAGTCTTACCCCACGAGTACCGTTCATCTCTGTGCGACTTTAAAGCAGTCCCTACTTTGGTCTGACTTTGATGCGACTTGAGGTCCAATAGACATCAAGATTACACAGGCATTGCTGCAAGTCGCATCGAAATCACATCAAAGTCACATGACTTTCCGGTCGTACAAGTGTAAAAAGGGGCCTGAAGCAGAGAATCGGACATTCACCAAACATTAACTGCAGGTGAAACTTCCAGCCGCTTGTGCTTTACATGGCAGTATGGTCTCGTTTATATGGTTGAGGGTGGTAAAAAAAAATAATAGTGGTTGTGCCATGTTTTTCCCCGAAGACTCCCCCTACTGCCCCCTTAAGCTGGGATGGGGTTATATACGTGCCACAGTAAAAATTGCCACCCCGTCGTGTTTTGCACCCATTCAAGCGAAAGGGACCGCGCAGCAACCAACCACATAAAGTAGAGAACTAAATCCACTAATAAGCCACTAATAATAAATTACTTCTAATCTATGATTGAAAACTCATTCCGAATGCTGTGGGACAGCTGATGAGTGATTAATCATAATTCTTTCTCTTCCAGCTGCTGCACAATGACAGTTGATGATGGAGCTTTTGTATGAACAAAACAGTACA
Organism: Lithobates pipiens; assembly: GCF_037356315.1. NCBI lineage: Eukaryota > Metazoa > Chordata > Amphibia > Anura > Ranidae > Lithobates > Lithobates pipiens. The sequence continues at coordinate 36,131,240 of NW_027507764.1, read as the reverse complement.
AGGCTACATCGGTACGGTCCTGACTTAGGCAGGTTTTTTTTTTTCCCCCTTTAGCACAGAAGAGATCTTACCTGGAAGGAATGTTCAGCCAGATGAACTCCGCGGATCAGACTTAGTGCGGCGCACATGATGCTCAACATCATCGACAGGATACCCAGAGGGCTCACCGGGGACATCCGGCAATTCAGGCCTGTGGATAGTATGGAACAAGTGTCATGGATGACATAGAAGAGTGACGGCAGAAAAAAAAAAAGTGATCCTTTTATGTTTTTTTTTTTATATATGAGATGGTCAGAGACTGCAGACATGATAGAGGAGATGGTCAGAGACTGCAGACGTGATACAGGAGATGGTCAGAGACTGCAGACATGATACAAGAGATGGTCAGAGACTGTAGACATGATACAAGAGATGGTCAGAGACTGCAGACGTGATACAGGAGATGGTCAGAGACTGTAGACATGATACAAGAGATGGTCAGAGACTGCAGACATGGTACAGGAGATGGTCAGAGACTGCAGACATACTACAGGAGATGGTCAGAGACTGCAGACATGATACAAGAGATGGTCAGAGACTGCAGACATGATACAAGAGATGGTCAGAGACTGCAGACATGATACACGAGATGGTCATAGACTGCAGACATGATACAAGAGATGGTCAGAGACTGCAGACATGATACAAGAGATGGTCAGAGACTGCAGACATGATACAGGAGATGGTCAGAGACTGCAGACATGATACAAGAGATGGTCAGAGACTGCAGACATGATACAGGAGATGATCAGAGACTGCAGACATGATACAAGAGATGGTCAGAGACTGCAGACATGATACAGGAGATGATCAGAGACTGCAGACATGATACAGGAGATGGTCAGAGACTGCAGACATGATACAAGAGATGGTCAGAGACTGCAGACATGATACAAGAGATGGTCAGAGACTGCAGACATGGTGCAGGAGATGGTCAGAGACTGCAGACATGGTACAGGAGATGGTCAGAGACTGCAGACATGATACAAGAGATGGTCAGAGACTGCAGACATGATACAAGAGATGGTCAGAGACTGCAGACATGATACAGGAGATGGTCAGAGACTGCAGACATGATACAAGAGATGGTCAGAGACTGCAGACATGGTGCAGGAGATGGTCAGAGACTGCAGACATGGTACAGGAGATGGTCAGAGACTGCAGACATGATACAAGAGATGGTCAGAGACTGCAGACATGATACAAGAGATGGTCAGAGACTGCAGACATGATACAAGAGATGGTCAGAGACTGCAGACATGATACAGGAGATGGTCAGAGACTGCAGACATGATAGAGGATATACAGACATTATACACAGATGATCAGAAGAAACATTTTAATGAAAAATAAAGGGGCCAGTAGTGGATAAAGTAGTGGATGTGTATGGAATATTTTTAGAGGATAAGGATATCTTTTCATGTCACTTTAAGGCTTTGTCTGTTCCTCAGTCACATGATCACTTTTAAGACATTAAGCAGAGCTGTGGGAGTGACCCAAATGACTCCACCCTCTACAGGCTGCCTGTAGAAAACTACAGGAGGGGGCGGAGACCAGACCAGTCCTCCTGCGCAGGGAGAGAGAGCAGCAGTGAGCGGTCTTCCTTACAGGAAGTCTCACGCTGGATTCCTGCACAGATCTGGAAGAAATACACAAAAGCTCACCGAGATTGAATGAAGAATACACGTGAATGATGAGGGGATTTAGACAATATTTGCTTATTCCAGAATCCAGCTTTCATTTAGGATAGATCCTCACTTCCTGTACTGGAGACAATTGTCCACAGGACCAATAGAGAGGATGAATTTTCTACCCGGTACACAGACAGCAACCTCTTACAGGGGTTCTAACCCCATTTACATATATAAAAAAAGAAGTTTGGGCTTTACATACATTTTCCTAAACAGAATTGGACCCCCCGCCTTACCTGTGCGCACTTGTGCCGTTACGTGTCCGTTGGCAAAGCCGTTGACCTCCCCTATATCTTCTAACTTTAAATAGACAGGTGGGGGGCTGGGATCCAGGCGGACTGGGGGGGAGCTGCCGGCAGAGTTATAATTGTGCTTCACCCGTTGTATAACGCTATCTGCAGGAGACACAAGGCGGCCATTGTATAGAATAGAATAGAATAGAACACACCTTATACTACACATGTGCAGAACAAAAGCATTTGTTTCATTTCAATTCGTTATTTACATAAATTCATTTAGTTTAAAATTGCTTTCGGAATTAGTTTCATTTATTACAAATCGAATCAATTCGAGTTTTTCTAATCATCCATTCTACATCAAATTTATTCTATTCAAAATTCTAATTTTGGAAAAATATAATATTTTCTATTCCATTCTATTTTATTGTTTTTTTCTATTATTTTCTATTCTATTTAAATTTTAATTTATTCTATTCAAAATTAGAATTTCAGAAAATGGTTATATTGTTATATTCTTTCTAGTCTATTCTATTGTTTTTTTTTTCTATTTTATTCTATTCTATTATTTTCTATTCCAGTCTTTTCTTTTATATTTGAATTAGAGTTTATTCTATTCCAAATTCGAAATTCGGGAAGATGGTTATACAGTATTATTTCTGTTCTATTCAATAGTTTTTTTCTTTTCTATTCTATTCCAATTCAGATGTATTCTATTCAAATTTTGGGAAATGGTTTTATTCTTTCTATTCCAATTTATTCATTTTTTAATTCTATTCTGTTCTATTCTTTCTATTCAAATGTATTCTATTTGAAATTCAAATTTCAGAAGATGATTATTTTCTATTTTATTCTATTCTTTTTTTATTCTATTCTGCTCTATTCTATTCCTTTATTTTCTATTCTATTAAAATTTGAATTTATTCTATTCAAAAATTCTAATTTCAGAAAATGGTTATATTTTGTTATATTCTTTCTATTCTATTGTTTTGTTTCTATTTATTTTTTTTTCTATTATTTTACTTTCCATTCTATTCTATCCTTTTTTTATTCAAATTCAAATTTATTCTATTCCAAATTTGAATTTCGGAAGATGGTTATACAGTATTCTTTCTATTCTATTCTATTCTATTGTTTTTTTCTTTTCTTTTCTATTCTATTCAAATTCATATGTATTCTATTCAAATTTTGGGAAATTGTTATATTCTTTCTATTCTATTTTATTCATTTTTGAATTCTATTCTGTTCTATTCTTTCTATTCTATTCAAATTTATTCTATTTGAAATTCGAATGTCAGAAGATGATTTTTTTCTATTTTGTTCTATTCTATTTTTATTCTATTCTGCTCTATTCTATTCCTTTATTTTCTATTCTATTTAAATTTGAATTTATTCTATTCAAAATTTGAATTTTAGAAGATGATTATTTTCTATTTTATTCTATTCTTTTTTTTATTCTATTCTGCTCTATTTGATTCCTTTATTTTCTAGTCTATTTAAATTTGAATCTATCCTATTCAAAGTTCAAATTTTAGAAAATGGTTATATTTTGTTATATTCTTTCTATTCTATTGTTTTTTTTTCTATTTAACTTGTTTCTATTATTTTATTTTCTATTCTATTCTATCCTATCCTTTTTTATTCAAACTCAAATTTATTCTATTCCAAATTTGAATTTCGGAACATGGTTATACAGTATTCTTTCTATTCTATTGTTTTTTTCTTTTCTATTATATTCAAATTTTAATGTATTCTATTCAAATTTTGGGAAATGGTTATATCCTTTCTATTTCATTGTATTAATTTTTGAATTATATTCTGTTCTATTATTTTCTATTCTATTTTTTTCTATTACATTCAAATGTATTCTATTTGAAATTTGAATTTCAGAAGATGATTATTTTCTATTTTATTCTATTCTTTTTTATTCTATTCTGCTCTATTCTATCTCTTTATTTTCTATTCTATTTAAATTTGAATTTATACTATTCAAAATTAAAATTTCAGAAAATAAATATATTTTGTTATATTCCTTCTATTCTATTGTTTTTTTCTATTTTATTCTATTCTAGTCTTTTATTTTCTATTCAAATTTGTTTATTCTATTCCCAATTCGAATTTCGGAAGATGGTTATACATTCTTTCTGTTCTATTCAATTTTTTTTTCTTTTCTATTCTATTCCAATTCAAATGTATTCTATTCAAATTTTGGGAAATGGTTATATTCTTTCTATTCCATTTTATTTATTTTTTTATTCTATTCTGTTCTATTCTTTCTATTCAAATGTATTCTATACGAAATTAGAATTTCAAAAGATGACTATTTTCTATTCTATTCAATTCCTTTTTTTATTCTATTCTGCTCTATTCTATTCCTTTATTATCTATTCTATTAAAAAAAAAAAACAATTTCAGAAAATGGTTATATTATGTTATATTCTTTCTATTCTATTGTTTTTTTCTATTTAACTTTTTTCTATTATTTTACTTTCTATTCTATTCTATTCTATCCTATCCTTTTTTATTCAAACTCAATTTTATTCTATTCCAAATTGGAATTGCGGAAGATGGTTATACAGTATTCTTTCTATTTTTTTTTCTTTTCTATTCTATTCAAATTCAAATGTATTCTATTCAAATTTTGGCAAATGGTTATATTCTTTCTATTTCATGTTATTCATTTTTGAATTATATTCTGTTCTATTATTTTCTAATTCTATTTCTTTTCTATTACATTCAAATTTATTCTATTTGAAATTCGATTTTCAGAAGATGATTCTTTTCTATTTTATTCTATTCTGCTCTATTCTATCTCTTTATTTTCTATTCTATTTAAGTTTGAATTTATTCTATTCAAAATAAAAAAATTCAGAAAAATGTTATATTTTGTTATATTCCTTCTATTGTATTCTATTTTTTTTCTTCTGTTATTCTATTTTATTTTTTTCTATTCTATTATTTTACTTTCTATTCTATCTTTTTCTATTCAAATTAGAATTTATTCTATTCCAAATTTTCTATTTGTTTTGTTTTGTTTTTTTCATTCTATTATTTTCCATTCTATTATATTCTATTCTTTTCTACTCAAAATTGAATTGTATTAAAATTTTAGTAAATGGTTATATTCTTTCCACTCTATTTTATTCATTTTTTAATTCTATTCTATTTGAATTCAAACGTATTCTATTTGAATTCAAATTTCACAAGATGGTTATTTTCTTTCCATTCTATTCTATCCTATTCTTTTCTATTCTATTTGAATTCATATTTATTCTATTTGAATTCAAATTTCAGAAGATGATTATTTTCTTTCTATTTTATTCTATCCTATTCTTTTTTTTTATTCTATCCAGTTCTGTTCTATTCCCTTATTTTCTATTCTATTCTGTTCTTTAATTTTCTATTCCACTGTGTTCTGTTTTACGCTATTCTTTTCTATCCTATTCCTTTATTTTCTATTCTTTTATTTTCTATTTTATCCCTTTATTTTCTATTCAATTTTTTTTTCTATTCTTTTATTTTTTATAGGCCCCTTTCACACTTGTTGTCCTGCAACTTTGGACATCAGAGTCGCACGACAAGTCATGCCCCGTGATTTCAAAGTAGACCCTTTACTATTTTGGTCTGACTTTGATGTGAGTTGAGGTCCATGGACCTTAAGATTACACAGGCATTTCCCGAAGTTGCGGCAAAATCGCGGCAAAATCGTGCAACTTTCATGTCATGGCAGTGTGAAAGGGGCCTTACGCTATTATTTTCTATCCTTTTTTTTTGTTTTATTCTATTCTTTTACTTTCAAATCTATTTTATTCTCTTCGGAAATTCGAATTCGATTTCGAAAACATTTTAAATATTGATTTCGAAAACCTTTCATCCAAAATTTTGTTTCGTTATTTTAGATTCATTTAAATTCGTTACTGTTGTGATTCGGAAAAATTTGAATACATCTGAATTTCCGAATAACTAAAAATTTGTTCAAATTGTGATTGGGAAGGAAACTGACCACACCGATCTACCTTACAGTAGATGTAAACCCAACCACAGAAGTCCTATAGATGCTTTAACACATTCATGTCATTTCAAAAGTCATTTTGAGTCTTTTCAATAAAATAATCCCCGGTGATCCTGCCATAGTTACACAGTTACATAGTAGGTGAGGTCGAAAAAAGACACAAGTCCATCAAGTCCAACCTATAATGTGTGTGATTATATGTCAGTATTACATTGTATATCCCTGTATGTTGAGGTCATTCAGGTGCTTATCTAATAGTTTCTTGAAACTATCAATGCTTCCTGCTGAGACCACCGTCTGTGGAAGGGAATTCCACATCCTTGCCGCTCTTACAGTAAAAAACCCTCTACGTAGTTTAAGGTTAAACCTCTTTTCTTCTAATTTTAATGAGTGGCCACGAGTCTTGTTAAACTCCCTTCTGCAAAAAAGTTTTCTCCCTATTGTGGGGTCACCAGTCCGGTATTTGTATATTGAAATCATATCCCCTCTCAAGCATCTCTTCTCCAGAGAGAATAAGTTCAGTGCTCGCAACCTTTCCTCATAACTAATATCCTCCAGACCATTTATTAGCTTTGTTGCCCTTCTTTGTACTCGCTCCATTTCCAGTACATCCTTCCTGTGGACTGGTGCCCAGAACTGGACAGTATACTCCAGGTGCGGCCGGACCAGAGTCTTGTAGAGCGGGAGAATTATCGTTTTATCTCTGGAGTTGGTCCCTTTTTAATGCCAATATTCTGTCTGCTTTGTTAGCAGCAGCTTAGCATTGCCTGCTATTGGTGAGCCCATCATCTACTAGGACCCCCAGGTCCTTTTCCATCCTAGGTTGAGGGTCCTCGTTCGGGTACTTCCTGTTAATGACGATGCTCTGTCCATGTCTCCAAATCGTGCTCCTGCTTCATCACTATGAAGAATAGAAGTGTCAGCTTCAACACCATGCACGTTTTTTTTTTAGCATTTTCTGAAAGCGCACCAAATGTCCTGCATTCTGCATCTTTGGCGCACTTTCTGAAAACAGGAAAACATATTTTTTGGGAGGTGGGGGTGACACCATGTTTTTTTTTTACATTGACTTTTATTATTTTGCATTTCATGCAATTTCTTGCACTTTAGCGTTTTCTTTGCATTGTATGTGTTTTTTTTTATGTTATTTATGGTTTTGTTTGCACCTTTATGCACTTTAGACTTTCCTATTCCTATCAGATCCTTCTTGAACTTTATGTGAAGAGCTTGCCACTTGCGATTTTATGCGATTTTTATCCACTGCCATGCATTCTATGTAATTGTTATCCATTCCTTGCACTTTATGTGAATACTTTGGCATTATATGCGATTTTATGCGATTTTTTCACTTTATGCGATTTTTTTTGGTTAATTGTTCCGTTTTGTGATTTTTATCCACTCCTACGCATTCTATGTAATTGTTATCCATTCCTTGCACTTTATGTGAATACTTTGGCATTATATGCGATTTTATGCGATTTTTTCACTTTATGCGATTTTTTTTGGTTAATTGTTCCGTTTTGTGATTTTTATCCACTCCCATGCATTCTATGTGATTGTTATCCACTGCCATGCATTCTATGTGATTTTTATCCACTGCCATGCATTCTATGTGATTGTTATCCATTCCTTGCACTTTATGTGAATACTTTGGCATTATATGCGTTTTTATGCGATTTTTTTCACTTTATGCGATTTTTTTTGGTTAATTGTTCCGTTTTGTGATTGTTATCCACTCCCATGCATTCTATGTGATTGTTATCCATTCCTTGCACTTTATGTGAATACTTTGGCATTATATGCAATTTTATGCAAATTTTTTTCTCACTTAATGCGATTTTTTTTTTTGGTTAATTATTTTGCTTTGTGATTGCTATCCACCCCTTTTTCTAGAGCTCTATTGGTTACGTTTGATTATTGGTTTCTTTTATCATATGGATTTAGTCAATCTGGTGATGTTACACTGCTGATTCTTTTGTTTATTTATTTTATTCAGCTTGACCACTCACCTTTCCTTACTGCAGTTATATATTTTATATATATATATATATATAAATCATTTTTTTTTTTGCGTTTTGTGTGGGAATACTTTTTTATGTTTGGCAGCTTCTGTGGATTTGCTTGGATTTGGATTTGCGTGGATTTGCTTTAGCTGTTCACTCTGGTTTTGCGCATTAGTCTGCCTTTTAGTTTACCATATTTTACTGCACCAGGTGACGCAACCCTAGTGATGCCACTGGCAGTAGCGCACAGAAAGTGTGCCGCTGCCCATTACATGTATTTCTGTCTGGTGCTGGCTACCCGATGACAATCCTTTGGGTTCAATTGGCGCCGTTTTTGTAGAAGAGAAGGAGGGGCCTGGCCGCTCGGGCAAGCAGAGGGAGGAGGATTCTTCTGAGTTCTGGGCCACAGTGCACAGAGGCGCTACACATGACGTCACTTCCCGCCTGGGGGGGGGGGGGCAGATATAGGATCCACCCCTAGGTGCCAATTACTCTAGGTACGCCCCTGCTAATGATTCAGAGGAGAACGGTGAGGAATCAGCCCAGAACTACACAGGAGAATCTTGTCAATGATCTCAAGGCAGCCGGGACCGCAGTCATCAAGAAAACAATTGGTAACGCACTACGCCGCAAAGCACTGAAATCCTGCAGCGCCCGCAAGGTCCTACTGCTCAAGAAACCACATGCACAGGTCCATCTGATGTTTGCTAGTGAACATCTGAATGATTCAGAGGAGAACTGGGTGAAGGTGTTGTGGTCAGATGAGACCAAAATCTCACTCTTTGGCATCAACTCAACTCGCCGTGTTTGGAGGAGGAGGACCCCAAGAACCCCATCCCCACCGTCAAACATGGAGGTGGAAACATTATGCTTTGGGGGTGTTTTTCTGCTAAGGGGACAACTTCACAGCATCCAAGGGACGATGAACAGGGCCATGTAGCGTCAAATCTTGGATGAGGATCTCCTTTCCTCAGCCAGGGCATTGAAAAAGGGTCGTGGATGGGCATTCCAGCATGACAATGACCCAAAACACGTGGCCAAGGCAACAAAAAAGTGTCTCAAAAAGAAGCACGTTAAGGTCCTGGAGTGACCTAGCCAATCTCCAGACCTTAATCCCATAGAAAATATGTGGAGGGAGCTGAAGGTTCGAGTTACCAAACGTCAGCCTCAGGACCTTAACCGGTTCCCGTCTTTTTACGGGGGGGGGGGGGGGCAGAATGGATCCCCTGCACCAAACGCCATACGGGTACAGGGTTCCTTTAAGAGCCGCTAGAGGGCACGCATGAGCGCCAGCATGGGGATTTACACTTAAACCCGCTTCCTGCCCAGGCCAGCGGCTTTCAGCGCTGTCACTCTTTGAATGACAATTGTGCTGTCATACAACACTGTACCCAAATTAAATTATCATTTGTTTCACACAGATAGAGCTTTCTTTTGGTGGTATTTAATTGCTGCTGAGATTTTTCCTTTTTGCTACATAAAACAAAAAAGGACAGAAAATGTAAAAAAAAAAAAACTGTTTCATAGTTTGTTATAAAATTTTGAAAACAGGTAATTTTTCTCTTTCATTGATGTGCGCTGATGAGGCTGCACTGATGGGCACTGATAGGCACTGATAAGGCGGCACTAATGGGCACTGGTAGGTTGCACTGATAAGCACTGATGAGGCGGGACTGATAGGTGGCACTGATGGTTGACACTGGTGGCCACTGATGGGTGGCACTGAAGAGCACTGATAAGCAGCACTGATACAGTAGGTGGCACTGATGATCACTGATGGGTGGCACTGGTAGGTGACACTGATAGGCAGCACTGATCTGTCGCACTGATAATGTCGCATTATGAGACACTGATTGGTAGCACTGGTGGGCATTGATGGGTGGAACTGTGGGCACTGGTAGGTGGCACTGGTGGGTACTGATAGGTGGCACTGGTAGGTGGCACAGTGGGCACTGGCAGCTGACACTGGTGGGCACAGAAAATGCAGCCGCAGCTTTCTGTGTGAGGGACCGAGGGGAGGGGAGGGGAGGCTCTCTGGTGACCCTGATGCAAGGGGGAGGCTCTCTGGGGACATTGATGCAAGGGGGGGCTCTCTGGGGACCCTGATGTAAGGGGGGACTCTCTGGGGACCCTGATGTAAGGGGGAGGCTCTCTGGGGACCCTGATGTAAGGGGGAGGCTTTCTGAGGACCCTGATGTAAGGAGTAGGCTCTCTGGAGACCCTTATGTACGGAGGAGGCTCTCTGGGGACCCTGATGTAAGGGGGAGGCTCTCTGGGGACCCTGATGTAAGGGGGAGGCTCTCTGGGGACCCTGATGTAAGGAGTAGGCTCTCTGGAGACCCTGATGTAAGGGGGAGGCTCTCTGGAGACCCTGATGTAAGGGGGAGGCTCTCTGGGGACCCTGATGTAAGGGGGAGGCTCTCTGGGGACCCTGATGTAAGGGGGGCTCTCTGGGGACTCTGATGTAAGGGGGGGCTCTCTGGGGACCCTGATGTAAGTGGGGGCTCTCTGGGGATATATACACACTCACACACATATATTACTGTATAGACATGTGTATGCCCGCCCGATCGTATGACTTTTTTTACTTTGCTGCTATAGGCTCTAGCCCCAGATCTTTTGTAGACCTAGCAATGCCCCTGCCGGTTACCGAGCTTCTGCTTGCATCACGTGATCAGCCATCATTGGCTGGCAGCTGATCCTGTGGTAAGGAGCCGAGATCGACCCCTTACTCTGATCTGTGATCAGCCGAGTCTCATAGACTCGGAGACCACAGAGTGCGCAGCTCGCGACCCACAGGGATGCACAGACAGCGCTTGCTCGGTAGGACGTCCAAGGGCGCCCTCCCGGCAATTAAGGCCCACGCTGTAGCCATCTTTTCGGCTAGTAGTTAAAATGCAAATCAATTTATAACTTTTTTGAAATTTTGATATTTTTGTTGTTCTTCTGTCTCTTGCTGTTAAAATAAAATTAAAATTTTAGACTGATCATTTCTTTGTCAGTGGGCAAATGAACAAAATCAGCCGGGGGACCAAATACTTTTTCCCCCTCACTGTATGTAATGAAAACAGAAACATTTTTATTTATAAATCTAATTGATGAAGAGGGAAGGTAAGAACCAAAGAAGGCAAAGCATGAGCAGAATAAACTTCAAAGTCATATCCTATAGGAATTCCTCACCGAACTCCAGGAAGGCGTAGGGTCGGGAGGCCAGGGTGATGGCTGTGCTGTTGTAAGAGGCGGAGAACTCCCAGAGCAGTTCTTCCAGGAAGCTGAATGCCGCAGCGGAGGGGTAAGTACTGGAGCAAACCACCAAGGAGGAGATGTCACCTGATGAGAGAAAACTGCGCAGACATAGGAGGGTTACAAATATTGCGCTGAAATTACACATGTCCACCCCAGACCTGCTACTAATAGGACAACTCTATATTAGACATGTGCACTGCCAAAAAATGTGTTCCTTTTCGTTTCATTCATTTTTTTTTTGTTTTGTTTTTTTCGTTTTTCGGGTCATTCGTTATGATCGAAATTCGTAACTTCGGAAAAATTTGAATTCATTATGTTCCATTAGTTTAGATGTGGTATTCGTAAATTCGAAAATTCGTAAATTTGTAAATTAGAAAATTAGTAAATTAGAAAAATCGTAAGTTAGAAAATTAGAAAATTTGTAAATTAGAGAATTTGTAAATTAAAAAATTTAAAAATTAGAAAATTAGAAAATTGGTCAAATCGAAAATCCCAAATAATAACTAACTAATAACTAACCTCTGACTCCCCCTTGAATAGTATTGTAATGTCTACAAACTTATTATAATCGAAAATTAGTTATTTCAAATAAATTATTTCAAATAAATTCGTAACTCTAGAAAAATTTGAAAAAATTTGAATTAGTTATGTTCCATTTGTTTAGATGTGGTATTCGTAAATTAGAAAATTTGTAAATTCGAAAATTAGAAAAATAGAAAATTATAAAATTCGTAAATGTAAAAATTAGAAAATTCGAAAATTCGTAAATTAGAAGATTCGTAAATTAGAAAATTCCAAATAATAACTAACTAATAACTAACTTCTGACTCCCCCTTGAATTGTATTGTAATGTCTGCCCTAATGTTGTAAAGCGCTGCATAAACTGTCAGCTCTATATAAATCCTGTATTATAATAACAATCACTATTAATAACAAACTCATTATGATCGAAATTAGTTATTTCAAATAACTTTGGAAAAATCCGAATTAGTTATGTTCCATTCGTTTAGATGCGGTATTCGTAATCGTAAATTAGAAAATTTGTAAATTCTACAATTCTAAATTTTGAAAATTCGAAATAATAATTTTTATTAAATTTTTTTACATTTTTGAGTTATTATGATAATTTTTTTTACAATTCTGTAGGGAGTGAGGAGTTGGGGCAGTTGGATGAAATATCAGGGGTCTAAATAGACCCCTGACATCTCACCAGGGCCGTCTTTAGCGCAGGGCAGAAGGGGCAGCCATTGTTGAGGGGCCCAAAGCAGCTGCCCTTTGAGCCCGCCCCTGTTTGTTTGTTGTTTGGGATGTTGGGGTGGAAAGTGAAATTGCATGGGGGGGACAAGAAAATTTTGTCTGTGTCCTTATCTTCAGTAGCTGAAAGCCGGCGGGATGGAGAGGTGGAGAAACCGGTTTTGAGCTTCTGGAGGGAGAGACTCATCGCCCTGTAAATGTGTTGGATATTCCAACTGTGTGTGGTCTGCATTGGACTGTTTCCATCGGAATATCCGTCGGACCAAATTTTCCAACTTGCCGCAAATATTTTCCGACAAAATGCTCCGATCGGACATACTCCGATCATGTGTAGAGAATTCTGATCAGACAAAGTGCCATGCATGCTCAGATCAAATTCCTACATCAAAGCTATTGGCTACTAGCCTGAACGTAGTCCCATCGTAACGAAATTACGTCATCACGTTCTGAATGATCGGATTTTCCGACAACTTCGTCCGACCGTGTGTATGCAACAGTTTTGGACAAAATCCGTCGGACAAAATCCGACGGATTTGGTTGTCGGAATCTCCGACCGTGTGTACAGGGGCTTAGAGTGGGATGTCATTAAAGCTCATGTGCGTGTAAAGGCAGGCACAATACTTTTGGTAATATAGTGTGTGTATATATGTATGTATGTATGTATGTATGTATGTATGTATGTATGTATGTATGTGTGTGTGTGTGTGTGTATATATATATATATATATATATATATATATATTATAGTATAGTATACACAAATGTTTTGCCTTGCATTTCTATTTTAAACTGAATGAGTTGTTATACAAGGTGAGGGTTCACATGTACTTTAACCAATAGAGTTACATTCAAGACATAAAATGAATGATAACAGAGACAGTTGCTTGTGCTTTCAACCAAGCTGTCAAGCCATCAAACGGCTTGTGTCATAAATGATCACATTTGTAGCACCATGGAACCTGCAGGCCCATGATGGCAGATTCCTTGGCTGTAAAGAATAGGAGGGTTTAGTTCCACATGCTATACTACAGATTAACACTTGTGCATTAATGCTCCACAATGGAACATGCACCTGTTTATGGGCCTTAACTCACATGCCGTGTCCACACAAGACCACATGTGTGTGAACCGACCCTCGTATGACAAGATGTACTTACTGTATATGAAAGTTGCAGATGTTGGTGGTGCCTTTGGGTGGGCGCTGGGACAGGGTGACGGAAAGTCTCTTTACCCATCTCTTGCACTCCAGAATCTGCATGTTCGGGTGGAAATCGGTGGAGGCGGAGAGAGGGAGGCCATCTTGTAGCCTCACAAGGCAGGCGTAGAGAATCATGGGTATTCACCTTCGTCCCGATCATGAAGTCAGCATCTGGAAACAAGCAGGAGGCTTCTTACAGGAACTTCGATGTGGTCGTATTATGGCACAGGATATAAATATGATTATAATTGTCTGGGGGTCTGTGCCAACACCCAGATACATGTATGGGTCAAGGCCTTAATGTAGAACAGTGTTTTCTCAACCGTATGGAGAACAGGGCCCAATAAATTCTTCCAAAGCCTACCATGCCCCAACAGTAAAATAAAAGTTTATACTCACACAATAAAAGTTTGAGAATGCAAAGTATGTACTCTAATGCTGGAAGGCTCTGGAGGAGGCTGGATGTTACTCTGGGAAAAGGGAGGAAGGTTGGAGGTTCCAGACCGGTTTGGTAGACTCTGCAGCCCTGTAGGGGATTGGGTTTCTGAGGGAAACTGTGAGGGGTGGGGCCTCCCTAGGAGGCTGGGGGCTTTGCAGGGGCACTGTGGGATACTGGAGGGTATTTCAGGGGCTGGGGGGGGGCACTGTGGGAGATCAGGGTGCAAAGTGGGACACTGTTGGGAATAAGGCCACTATTGGGGTCTGGACACTCTGCAGTAGGCTGAGAGGCACTGGTTGGGGGACTGAGGGGCACTGTGATACACTATGGATGGTTGGGCGGCACTGTGGGAGGTTAAAGGATCTGCAGATGGCTCTGCAGTAGACATTGTGGCCCTGTAGCGGATGAGTTTTCTGGAAAGGGCTGGGGGAAACTTCGGGGGGATGGGGTCCCTGGAGGGGGCTGGGAGTATCTCCAGGAGGCTGGGGGGGACTTTGCAAGGGCATTGTGGGAGACTGGGGATGCCTTAGGGGCTGGGGGGCACTGTGGGAGATCAGAGGGCAATGTGGGACACTGCTGGAGATAGGACCACTATTGGTGTCTGGGGACTCTAGACTAGTAGGTTGGGAGGCACTGCAGGGGGCCGGTGGTACTGTGAGAGGTTGGAGACCACTGCGGGAGGTTGGGGAACACTGTGGAGGCTGAGGGGCATTGCAGTCCCCTGTGGAAGTTTAGGGAGCACTATGAGAGGTTAGGGGAACTGCAGCTGGCTAAAGAACTAGTAGGAAGGAGGCTTAAGCTCACCACGGCCTGATGGTTGCGAACTACAGATCTAGTCCCATCCTTTCTTGGATGATATCTCTTGCAATTGGCAATATACAGTACATTAATATAAGCTATTCAACAATATGGATTAGGGGGGTTCTGGAGTGGGGTAGGGGACTCTGCAGCAGAGGTGGCCCTGTAGGGGATGAGTTTCCTGGTAAGGGCTGGGGAAACTTTGTCAGATGGGGTCTTTGGAGGGGGCTGGGGTCTCTCCAGGAGGATAGGAGCTTTGGAAGGGCACTAAAGGAGACTGAATGGTGCTACGGGGGCTGGAAGGGGGCACTATGGGATTATGAATTCTATGCAGTAGGTTGGGAGGCACTCTAATGGGTTGGATGCTACTGTGGAAGGTTGAAGACCATTGTGGAAGATTGGGGGGCACTGTGGGGGCTGAGAGGCACTTCAGTCCACTATGGAAGGTTGGGGCACTATGGGAGTTTAGGGGATCTTCAACTGGCTAGAGGAGTGGCAGGAGGAAAGCCATAACTTGGCAGCAGGCCACGGCCCAGTGGTTGAGAATCACAGATTTAAAGAAGAGTCCCGTCCTTTCTTTGATGATATCTCTTGGCAATGAACATCAATATACATACTGTATACACACTAATATGGTGGTGGGGGAAAGAGTGTTCTGGAGGGACTCGAGACTTGGTGGCCACTAGGAGATGAGTTTTCTAGAGGGGGCTGGGGAAACTGTGGGAGATGGAGTTTCTGAAGGGGAATGGAGTGTCTCCTCAGAAGGTTGGGGTCTTTGCAGGTGAACTTTGGGAGACTGGAGGGTACTGCAGGACCTGGGGGGGCACTATCGGAAGTCACGCAGCTGGGTGAGAGACTGTTGAAGATTGTGGGCACTATGGGGGGCTTTAGGCTCTGCAGTAGGCTGAGGGGGCTGGGTGGCAATGTGGGAGGTTGGAGACTGGAGAGCACTATGGAAGGTTGGAGGGCACTATGGCAGTTGGGAGGCACTGTAGGAGGTTAGGGGATCTGCAGATGTCTAGAGGCCAAGTAGAAGGGAGGCCGCGGCTTGCCACAGCCCGATGGTTAAGAACCACTGATCTAAAGGGGAGCCCCGACCTTTCTCATCTGATGACGTCTCTTGGATTAGAAATGTACATCAAAATACAAGATACAACGCTATGAGCTAAGCATTGATTACGTGATCTCACTCACATTGTAAGAAAAAGCCTCTTGAAATTCCAGGGCTTTCAGGGTATGGGAGGAGAAGGCCATCCCTTCCCCCTCTACCATGCAGAATTCATTGCTTTAATGACCTCTTGCCAGACTGTACTGCTACCAGATGGGGGCGTGTTTAAGCTTATGCAAATACAGACTCTCAGTAAGTCAGTATTTGCATAGTGTCTACTACACTGCAGTTCAAATTATTTGTGATGCCAATACAGGTACACTTTACAAATGTTTTAATTTGAAATTCACTTCTCCATAAAAACTTAACAAAAATCATTGAAACTGAAATTCACTTCACCTGAGGCACCCAGGCCAGAGAAGGGTCCTGAGTCTTGCCGAAAAGGTTGTAAGTTGACGGGATCCTCACGTGACTTCAGCTCCTTTTGCACAGTTTGGACAAGACACAGAAGGGGGGGAGGGACATTCAGATTTCTTCTATATATAAAAAGTAAAAAAAAAAGAATAATAAGTTACAGCCATGGCCACTGGATACCCGTAAAATTATTCTGATTGGCCAGCCTAGTTTTAAAGTGGTATTAAACCCAAAACCAAAAATGTCATGTATTGCAGCTTACTAATCATTAGATGTGGTGGCTGCATTTGTTTTCTTTTTTTACATTTTTTTTCCCCATCTGTTTTCACCTGGTGATCTGGCCAGTAATACACTTCCTGTATTAGAGCGCCCCCCACCCTAGATGGGGGAGCGCAGGGGGCACCGTTGGACAGCAGCATTGTTAGTCTGGGGGGAGGGGAGCTGAACTAGCAGATTTAAATATACTAACAAATTAAAGCCAAACTCCAGCTCACAGTTTATAAGCAGTTACAGCTAGACATGTGCACTGCACAAAAATGTGTCCATTCTCTTTTTTCGGGTCATTCGTTATGATCGAAATTAAAAAATCCGTAAATTCGATAATCATGTCACGGTTCCTACCGTGCCATCTAAACGGCCAGGCGTGGTCACGCCCCAAGTGGCTCAAGGAGGTATTGAACCAATGACTTTCTGTGTACTGCTCCTGCTGTATTGCCTCTGATCCACACCTCAGCTCATTATTCAGCCTGGTTTCCAGCTATGCCTTGTCCTGCATGCAGCACTGAGGGCTATACTCTGGATCTTGCTTTGCAATCAGCACCTGTCACTCCTGGTTCAGCTGAGGCAGTTTATCAAATCACCTGGGTATAAAACACTGCCTCACCCTGAGGGCTGTGTCAGTTCATTGTCTCTTGTATTGCCAAAGGTTCCTGGTTTCCTGTGTTCTTATGGTCAAGTTTCAGTGTTCCAAGACTGACCCCGGCTTCTGACCTTGGCTCTGTTCGTCGGTAACTCTGACTTCTGGAATCCCCGACTAGGGCTTCACCTTGACAATCCTTTGGTAAATTCCCTGTCAAGCCCCCGTGCTCAGATTCACAGCCCAGGTAGACTTTAACCTTGTTACCGTGGACTCCAACCAAGGTAAGCCGTTAGAGATCCGAAAACTCAAAAATTGGAAAATAAGAAAGAAAATACAAAAATGATAAAGAACTAAATAATACCTAACTGACTAAATAATATTAACTACCTATTCAATTATAGGTATTGGAATTTCCTTTCAAATTTGGCTGTTAGTGAACGCAACGAATACAAATGTATCCAAAGTTACGAATTATTTCAAATAATGAATGCTGCATCTAAACAAAAGGAATCAGTGCCCGGGCAGAAAGCGGTTAAAATTCAACATCAAAATGGTGTCACGGACTTCAGGTGGCCGAGTGCAGGGTGTACCAAGATAGGAATGTCACTTCCGTTACAAAATCTGATGGGTTGCCTAATCTGGCAGAACACCGGAAACTGCGTTCCCCTGCATTCCTGCTGAAAGAAAAGCCCTGGGGCTACCATTGGGGCATTTTGGCTAGAATGGGGAAGGAATAGACCTTCTGTTAACCCCTCTCTGCTCTTCCCCTATGTTCCTTTAACAGGATCTTAATGCCCTGGGGGGGGGGGAGTAAGACTGACCATTCATGTGACCACTGCGATAAACTCTAGAGTAGGAGGTTTCACACTACAGCATTTTGAATTGCAGGCAGGTTTGCCACGAATCTGCCCTGCAATTTGACAGAGCTGATGTGTGAATGACAAATCACGGAACTCGCATTTGAGATGTCATTCATTTGGGTGCCTTTGGCAAACCATGGCTCAGGGGGACTAAGTCCACGCCCCACACTATATAAGGCTGCTTACACATATATATATATATACACTCTTCATTCAGTGTAGGCTATATATACAGTGCATTCGGTGGTGTACAGTTTCTAATACACTTGAGGCGGTGTACACAGTATATAATACAGTGCAGCCAGTGTACCGCTGCTATTACAGTGCAGGCGGTGTACACAGTATCTAATACAGTGTAATGTGCTGTGAAAAGAAAAAATTCCCATCATGTCCGGAAGGCCACCAAGGAGAGGCAGACTCTCACAGGCCACTAAAAACGGGCAAGCAGCCTCTGTGTCTGCAGTCAACAGTGGTGGTTGTGGACATAGTGCATCCTCTGCAGGTGGCGATGGGACACGCTTGTCCTTTTTTTCTGCTGCTGGCCGTGTTAATGAGCCACAACATGCAGAAAAGTTGGTAGAGAGGATAATGAAGCCATCCTAATCCTCTGTCACCCAGGCTCATCGTAGTTTGCCTTCCTATGCAACTGCCAAAGCAGCCTATTCCACCGTCTCCTTGTCCACAGTTACTTCTTCCGTAGCCCCATCATCATGCACGGAGGAGTCCCCAGAATGATTCAACCACAGTGTTGGTTACATGCTGGTGGAGGATGCGCAGCAATTTGAAGGCTCCGGTGTTGGTTCCCAGTTGGATGAAGGGAGTAATGTGAGCCTAGAGAGAGGGGGTGCCACAGAAGGACAAGAAAATGGCAGTCATGTTACCCAAGCTGCAGCATACTGCCAAGTTTGCTCCAGTGACGAGAAGGGAGGGGATGATGAGGTCACTGACCAACAGCAGATTGCACCACTGCTGTTTGCAACCTATGTCTGAAGCAGATCAAGCGTTGCCAGAATAGCAGCCGCTTGGGTACCACATGCTTGACCAGACATATGACTACCTGCCATGCAGTCCATTGGCAGCAGCACCTGAAAGACCCACATTAAAGTAAAAGGCAGACTTCTCCTTGCTCCTCATCTGGGATCTCAACCCCTACTATACCTTCAGTCCTCTCAAAAATCTGCACTGAGAGGAATGAAGGTATACCAGTAGGTGACACTTGCAGCCAATCTGCTAGCAGTACACCAGTTGATTTCAGCAGGCAGGCCTACCCCATATGCTGAACCATAAAAGAAATTCGGTCCCAGCCATCCATATGCTCAGCGTCTAAATGCTAGCTTGGCCAAATTGCTAGCACTGCAACTGTTGCCTTTTCAGCTGGTAGACTCGGCACCCTTTTGTAAATTCCTGGAATGTGCTGTACCTTAGTAGCAGGTTCCAAAACACCATTTCTTTTCAAGTAAGGCCATTCCAGCTCTCTACTGCCAGGTGGAAGGCAATGTTTTGGCCTCATTGGACAGGGCGGTCAGCAGTAAGGTTGACATTACCGCTGACTCATGGTCCAGCAGGCATGGGCAGGGACGTTACCTTTCCTTCACAGTGCAGTGGGTAACTATGCTGGCAGCTGGGAAGGATGCAGGACAGGGTTCAGTATTGGAGCTTGTTCCACCAACACGCCTCCAAAAATTTAGTGGTGATTCTGCCACAACATCTGTATGCTCCCTTCCCTTCCCTCCTCTTCTTCTTCTATGGCCTCTTCTGCAGAATTGTCCTCTAAACCAGCAGTGCTCCCTAAACGCTCAAGGGGCTACGCAAGTAGTCGGGCCAAAAGATGTCATGAGGTGCTCGAGTTGGTCTGCCTAGGGGACAGGAGGCACACTGGGGTACAGATTCTGTCAGTTCTGCAGGGGCAGGCTCAGAGGTGGTTGATGCCACGCCAGTTTTGGCCAGGAATGGTTGTATGTGACAATGGCACAAACATTCTCACCACCCTCCGACAGGGACACTTGACCCATGTTCCATGTTTGGCACACGTCTTGAATTTGGTGGTGCAGCGTGTATTGACCAGGTACCCAGGCTTACAAGATCTCCTGAGGCAGACCAGAAAAGTGTGGTTATTTCTGCTGGTCATACAATGCCCGTGCTCAGCTGGCTGACATTAAAAGGCAATGCAACCTGCCGATTAACCGCCTCATTTTTGACATGCCCACTAGGTGGAACTCAACATTGGCAATGCTGCAGCGGCAGCACACACAGCAAAGGGCCATCAATGAGTACCTGTGTGAGTATGGCACCAGGACAGGGTCAGGGGAGCTTGGCCTCTTTTCTCCACACCAGTGGCTACTGATCAATGATGCATGCACTGTCCTGTCACCATTTGAGGAGCCCACAAGGATGGTGAGCAGTGACAATGCATGCATCAGTTATACTGTCCCTCTAGTCTTCATGCTGGAGCACACACTTCCTGGAATCAAGGACAGGGCACTTGAGGAAGAACAGCGGGAGGAAGAGGAGGACTTCCTTTCCTCTCAAGGCCCCCTTTATCCAGATAGCATTCCTGCGGGTCCGCAAAACACACAGGAAGAAGAGGAGGAGGATTGTGTCAGCATGGATGTCAAGGATAACACACAGCAGTCTTTAAAGGATTTTGTTTTCAGTCCCCAGAAACCCAAGGAATTGTACATGGCTGGGACTGGGTAGTTATGGATAATGTGATCCTTAGTGACCCAAAGGATTCAGAATCGAATGCCTCTGCAAACTTGCGCTGCATGACCTCCCTGATTCTGCAAAGCCTGTGAAAGGACCCTAGGATCTGTGGTATCAAGGAGAGGGATCATTACTGGCTGGCAAACCTTGATCCACGTTACAAGTGTAAAGTTGCAGAACTCATCCTGCCTTCACAGAGGGAGCAGAGGATGAAACATCTTCAGGAGGCCTTGAAGAAAAGTTTGTGTAATGCATTTCCAGACCCTGGGAGGTTACCATTTCCTGGTGCTGGACAACGTGTTTCTGAAGCTTTGTTCGGTCAGAGAGAGAGCGGTGGAGAAGGTGGCCGCATGACCGATGCCTTTAAACAATTTTTCAGTCCTCACCACCAAAGGTCTGATAGGTTCCAGCAACCATCGCCAGCGTCTGCATTATATGATGCAGGAATATCTAGGGACAAGAGCAGACTTGAAGACCTTTCCAACAGAGCATCCACTGAGTTACTGGGTCTTGAGGTTGGACCCCTGGCCAGAACTTGCTCAATATCTAATTGAGCTACTGGCCTGTTCTGCATCCAACGTGCTTTCTGAACGCAAATTCAGTGCTGCTGGAGGTTTTGTAACTGATCAAAGAGTGTGCCTGTCCAAAGACTCCGTTGATAGGCTCACATTTAAAAAAATGAATCAGTCCTGGATCAGCAGCTATCAAGCACCTGATGCTGATGTAACTGATTGAATTTTCTACGGGATGCCTTTCCTATTCCTCTCCAGTCATGTTGATGCTAGCTTTCAACAATATTTTTGTTTAGGGCACCACCACCCAAGGCTGAACTGTTCTGCCCCTTTCTACCAGAGGCATGGAATTACAATTTTTGAAATTATATTTAACAGCAGGGCCCCTTCCTGCACCCAACAAGAGTAACTGTGAGGGGTTACAGTGTTGTGGAACTACCACCACCACAGGGCCGCATTTATTTATGGAAATAAATAAAATGGAAACCATTTATTGTTACATCAGTGCCAGTTCAACCTTTTGACGCAGACGCATTGCAAATATGTGTTCTTCTGCTTCAAGTGGTTGCAGCGGGACAATGCCTGCAGCTGCAGACTTCCCCCAGTACAGTTTTTTTATAGCTGAGGGTTGGTTTTCTTGTAAAAACATCCGATGCAGCTAAACAGCCACTCAGCTATTATAACAAGCACCGCCTTCTGTAGCCTTGGTCTAGCTCTCCTGTTCCAATGGGTGGTCCGAGCGACTAGCCGGCATAGCCGCTTGCAGGCCGGAGACCCCAACAAAGCTGGAATTGGCTTTGATTGGGTCTTGAATCTAGTAGCCCAGAGGCGACGTCATGACATCACTTCCAGTTAACTGGAGCCTAATGCCCTGTACACACGGTTGGATTTTCTGATGGAAAATGTGCGATCGGATCATATTGTCGGAAAATCTGATCATGTGTGGGCTCCATCTGACTTTTTGCCATCAGATTTTCCGACGCACAAAGTTTGAGGGCAGGATCTAAAATTTTCCGACAACAAAATCCGATTGCATAAATTCCAATCGTGTGTAGACAATTCCGATGGACAAAGTGCCACGCATGCTCAGAATAAACTAAGAGACAAAAGCTATTGGCTACTGGCCCGTTTATAGTCCCGACGTACGTGTTTGACGTCACCTCGTTCAGAACGATCAGATTTTCTGACAACTTTGTGCGACCGTGTGTATGCAAGACAAGTTTCGGCCAAAATCCGTCTGAAAAAAAACGACGGATTTTGTGGACGGAATGTCCGACTGTGTGTACAGGGCATTAAAGGCACCAGATAAAAAAAAAAAAAAAAAAATCAGTATTCAAAACAGCCAAACTTGGCGTTTTGAATGCTTTTAAGTGCAAAGGAGGGATTTGGGGTCCTATAGACCCCAGATCCCTCCATAAAGAGTACCTGTCACTGCCTATTACTGTCACAAGGGATGTTTACATTCCTTGTGACAGTGATAAAAACATTTTTTTTTTTCAATGATTTTTTATGTATATTGCTGGGATCTAGCAATACATTACAGCCGCGAGGCATGATATTTAAAGGAATGTTTCATTTTTATTATTTCACTTTAAGCATTCTTAAAATCACTGCTCCCATCCGTTTTAAACACTTAACCAGTTCCCGACCGGTGCACGACAATGTACGTTGGCAGAATGGCACGGGCAGGCAAACTGGCGTACAGGTACATCCAGTTGTAATTGCCACCCTGCCATCGCGTGTGCACCGCCAGCAGCGCGCACCGGTCGGGATCCCTTAGAGTCCGGTTGCGGGTTTTTTTCTATATTTTTGGGGGATATTTATTATAGCAAAAAGTAAGATATTGCTTTTTTTATTTTTTTCAAAATTGTCGCTTTTTTTTGTTTATAGCGCAAAAAATAAAAACCGCAGAGGTGATCAAATATCACCAAAAGAAATCTCTATTTGTGGGAAAAAACGGAAGTCAATTTTGTTTGGGAGCCACGTTGCACGACCGCGCAATTGTCAGTTAAAGCGACGCAGTGCCGAATCGCAAAAAAGTGCTCTGGTCTTAAGCCAGCAAAATGTTTCCGGTGCTGAAAGTGGTTAAGGACCGCGTGACACTGATATACGTCGGCAGAATGGCACGGCTGGGCATATCAACGTACGGGTACGTCACCTTTAAGACGAGGCATTGTGGATGTGCCGCAAGCTCCATGAGTGTGACTGCGGGTCCCACGGACTCAATGTCTGCCGAGAGTCCCGCAATCGTCTCATGGAGAGGAAGAATGGGGGGGACATGCTGATGTAAACAAGCATTTCCCCATTCTGCCTAATGACACTGACACTGAACACAGCTCATCTCCCCACAGTTAGAACACATCCCTAGGACACACTTAACCCCTTCAGCACCCCCTACTGGTTAACCCCTTCACTGCCAGTGTAATTTTTACAGTAATCAGTGCAATGTATAGCACTGATCGCTATATAAATGACAATGGTCCCAAAATGGCATCAAAAGTGTCCAATGTGTCCGCCATAATGTTACAGTCATGATAAAAAAAACGCTGATCGCCGCCATTACTAGTAAAAAAAAAAAAAGAAAAAGAAAAATTCCATAAATCTATCCCCTATTTTGTAGACGCTATAACTCTTGCGCAAACCAATCAATATACACTTATTGCGATTTTTTTTATTTTTTATTTTTTCCAAAAATATGTAGAAGAATACATATGGGCCTAAATTGAGGGAAAATATATATATATATTTTTTTATATTTTTGGGGATATTTATTATAGCAAAAAGTAAGATATTGCTTTTTTTTTTTTTCAAAATTGTCGCTCTTTTTTTGTTTATAGTGCAAAAAAAAAAAAAAACGCAGAGGTGATCAAATACCACCAAAATAAATCTCTATTTGTGGGGAAAAAAAGACATCAATTTTGTTTGGGTACAACGTCGCACGACTGCGCAATTGTCAGATAAAGCGACGCAGCGCCGAATCGCAAAAAGTGCTCAGGTCTTTGGGCAGCTAAATGTTCCGGGGCTGAAGTGGTTAAAAACTATTTTTGCATTGATAAATGTCCCCTGGGGCAGTACCCGGGTCGGGGGGAGTCTGTCTGTCAGTGTAAACAGACAGATCCCCGTTCTGACAGGGAAGTAGAGAGAGATCTGCTGTTCCTAGTAATCATGAACAGCGATCTCTCTGTACTCCCAGTCAGCCTCCCCCCCCCCCCCAAAGTTAGAAACGCCTCCCTATCGAACACTTAAACCCTTGATCGCCCCCTAGTGTTAACCCCTTCCCTGCCAGTGACATTTATACAGTAATCAGTGACTATTTTTAGTTCTGTATTTTTGCTCGTATGTTTAGCTCGCTGTGTAAATGTCATTGGTCCCAAAAAGTGTCAAAAGTGTCTGATTTGTTCACTGCAATGTCGCAGTCCCGCAAAAAATATAGTAAAAAAATAATAATAAAAATGGCACAAATATATCCCCAATTTTGTAGACGCTATAACTTTTGAGCAAACCAATCAATATACGCTTATTGCCATTTTTTATTTTTTGGGGGTTTTTTTTAACCAAAAATATGTAGAATACATATTGGCCTAAACTGAGGGAGAAATTTGTTTATTTTAAATTTTTTGGGGGATATTTATTATAGCAAAAAGTAAAAAATATGTTTTGTTGCTTTTTTCAAATTTGTCTCTTTTTATGTTTATAACGCAAAAAATTAAAACCGCAGAGGTGATCACATACCACCAAAATAAATCTCTATTTGTGGGGAAAAAAAGACGTAAATTTTCTTTGGGAGCCACGTCGCACGACCGCGCAATTGTCAGTTAAAGTGACACAGTGCCAAATCGCAAAAAGTGGTCTGGTCAGGAAGGGGGTAAATCCTTCCGGGGCTGAAGCGGTGTTAAGGAAGGAGAGGAAAGGGGCTATTAAATATGTTCACTATACTGAATAAACACCCCACACTGAATGAACACAGTGAGTGATTAGGGCCAATCACTCACTGTGGAGGTGCAGATATTGCCTCTGTGCAACCATTCACTTGAATGGGCCTTGTGTGACAGGGTATAAGTTCTGCCATGGCTCTGCAAAGCATAGCATCGCAGGCATTGCATTTTAACAAAAATATCTTTCGATATTTTCGGAGGAGGGGGGTCAGGTAGCCTATACGGGGCCCCATGATTTCTATCAGCAGCCCTGCCTGTAGTTACAAGTTTTAATACAGACATTGCTACCACTTTTGATGCAATGCGATTTTGCTGCTACTGTGGTGTGACAGAACTGCGCAGAAATCGCTGCAAAACGCGCAGTTAAAAATCGCACCAAGTTCTATAATGGAGCCAGAAGTTTCTTTTGGTGACCAAACGTGCATAGGGAAACCCATTCAAGTGAATGGGCTGCGCTACGCGCGACACGTGTAAATTGCGCTTTTAAAAATTGTGAGCAGGAATGCATTTTACCGCTATGCGAGGTCTGAACAGGGACTGAGGGATCTTTTGCTATTATGTTCAACAATCAGTGCTAATTGTTGATTAAAAACAGTGAAAGATCACCCCATTTAGTGAGCAGGGTGGGGGCTCTGTGCTGGCTGTACCCCCCCCCCCTTACAGGAACACCCACAATTTGGGCTTCAGAATGGGATGGAGCTACAGCCAGCATAAAGAGATGCACTGAGACAACAATGGGGCCTCTGAACACAACGGGGCCAAGAGTGTGAAAAAAGTCCATATGTAAATGTATAAAACATGTCCATATAGTGATGTGATATCCACGGGATCCCTTGGTATTGGAAACTTCACCAAAAGAATAGTGCCTATAGAAAAGAGAACACTTCAACCTTACCAGCTCCTGAGACCTCCTATTGCGGGAGGTCTCAAACACGTGTGGCTCTAAACCCAGCCAGAGCCTTTGATCCTCCAAGGGGATCGCGCTGACATGCTGCCACCGCCCAATGGAAATCAATCACGGTAGGGTTCCATAAAATAAATAAAGTTTAGGGGTATTATTTAATAGAAAATGTATTGCACTTACATCAAAGACGATTAAAGTGGCATAAATTCAATAAGCCGGCCGGCGCACAATGCAGCCCGTAATCCGGGACTGGCGCAAAAGCGGTGACATCAGCACATTCGTCCTCCCTACGCGTTTCATCACAGATGGCTTAATACCTGGGGCATTTGCCCTCCCAACCCTCCCAGGGTATTAAATCTTTTTTTATTTTCCTGCAAAAGTTCTTGAGTTTTTCTTTCTCAAGAGTTCTGCGAGAGTCTTTCTTTCTAGAATTTTTCCTAAGCATCTCTATGAGCAAAATTGAGAGTTTCAAATACGGCAATATCAATTTTACCTAAATGACTCTGCTCATCACTAATAGCCACAATGAGAAATATATATATATATATATTTTTTTAACAGGTGTTTGCATAAAGGAGAACTTTGATCTTGTGTCTCAATTTGGAGTTCAACCCCAACAACAAACCTCTTCTGTTTGTATTCATCTGACCAGGCAGAAATTTGCAGGAGAGAGTCCTGACCCATTCACAGCACCGTACACCGACTATGTCTAGAGGGAGGGCATGACATATACTGGATGCATAAGGGACATTATGACAGCCAGACATTATGTTGTTGATAAATATTAAAGACAATATATAGCAGGTTTTTGTATACTATTTTTTATTATTCAGGTCAGAACAAAAAAAAAAAAAAAAAAAAAAAAAATTATTTATATATATATATATATATATAATATATATAGATATATAGATAGATAGATAGATAGAGATATATATATATATATTATAATCTTTAAGTCAGGTAAATTTTAAATATTGCGTGGTAAATTTCTTTATTTTTTTTAGCCAGCAGGTGGAGCTCTCAGGTACTTTTCACAAAGTTTACAGGTTCTCCCAGCACCTTTGTTTTAAAAATTCTATTTTCTTTATAACTGTCTTCTCTATTTAAAAATGTTTCATTGGAAAAGAACGCAGTGGTACAATATACCTCAAACGAAAGTAGTATATGGTCCATAGTCCATGGCACCTTATACCATTTTTTGCCTGACCAATAAATCTCTTAACACCACCCCCCCCCCCCCCCCTCCCATCCAATGTATACAAAAAAAAAAAAAAAAAAAGGGAAAAGTGGTGATGTTCTACAAAACCAAAACTATCATAAAATGTAAAATGGGGGTGATGGAAAGTTTTCCAAGCAGCACAGGGGAACAAATTCCCAAGCACAGGTGTAAGGCTGTGTCCACTGTATGATAAGTACCAAATGATAACTTATATAAACATATGCTATAACGTATCATGAAAAAAACAGTATAAAAAAAATTATATATATATATATATAAGTGCATAAAAAATTGATGAGTGAAAAAGTACAAAGGTAATACAATAAAAAGAAAATAGTTAACGTCCATATATCAAAAATGAATTCCAGTGCCAGAGGTATATAAGTGACTTTTCCAAGCTCCGCTCTCGTATTTGCACTCACCAGAGCACCTTATCCCTGCAGGGGTGAAAGGCGTGTACTGTAGTATACTCCTATTCCTAGTGGCCCACTAGCAGGGATATTTCCTCCTCCACTGCCTGGTATGGACGGTTGAATATCCACCTGGGAGCTTGGTCCCTCCTGGGGTAAGTAGCGTATACTGTGTGGGTGTAAACAGGCTCCTAGTATTCCACTGGTGATGTCCTCCTCCCTACACTGCGTACTTGGAGCATTTGGGTATCCACATGAATTTTAGTAAAAAGAATGGACCCTCATAGCGTATCACTGTAAAAGCTATAAGTATTTTATTATGAAATATATGCAATAAATCCTAGTTAAAAATGGGGACCTCTAATTGCTCCAGTGCCATAAAAAAGATAACACTAAACAAGACAGTCTCAGGGTCTGGACAGCGTGCGTCCCACAGAGCGCACCAAGAAACCACACTGGCAGGGGCGGACTGACCATTTGGCCACTCAGGCTCTGCCCGAGGGCCCCGGGCCACTAGGGGGTCCCATCAGGGTTGCCAGCCTCAGTAAAACCAGGGACAGTATGTAAAAATCTGTGTTTGTTTTTTTTTTTTTTTTTTTTTACATCTGTCTCTGAAATGTTCCTTACCGACATCCTTTTGGTCTAAAAATCCTGAGATTATAGCTGCCCCACCTCTCCAGTACCTTCTCAGCCAATAGAAACATGTCTGTGTATACTGTGTGTACATGTATGTGTATACTGTGTGATTGTATACTGTGTGTGTATACTGTGTGGCCCCATAATCTCTGATTGCCCAGGGGCCCCATAATCTCCTATTGCCTGGGGGCCCCATGAGTTGTCAGTCCGCCCCTGTGCACTGGTTTACTGTACCAGAGCTCCTAAACAACAGCTGTAAGGGAAGCCTTCCTCTACACTTCGGGCTCCATCACCAGGTACATTACAGTTACACAGTTACACCTTAGGGCAGAATTTCTCAACCAGAGTTCCATGGAACCCTTGGTTTCCTTCAGAGGTTACCTCGGGTTGAGCTGGGGCTGATTGACCTGCATGGTGCATGGTGGTTGCATAGTTTTTGGGTCAGCGCCACTTTGTAAGTGTCGTGCTCTAAGGTGCTTCAGGCCAATCCGTGTTTCTGTGTGCTACGAAATGTTACAATGTATCTTGTTGCAACTGTTGTCTTAGGTTGACGCTGGGTTGGTGGATCTGAGAAGAAAGGGTTAACTTGGCTGTTCAGGTTTTCCTGCTCTTGTTTAGAGGGTCACAGCACCCTGCAGGGCACACCATATACATAGGCGCTAATTGATGCCCAGAGAGAGGTCCTGGATATACTGTCAAGATGTAGCTGTTATTCTGCCGGTT
This sequence comes from Lithobates pipiens, assembly GCF_037356315.1. NCBI lineage: Eukaryota > Metazoa > Chordata > Amphibia > Anura > Ranidae > Lithobates > Lithobates pipiens. The sequence goes on along the minus strand of NW_027507764.1, from coordinate 36,102,038 downwards.
TGCCCACCTTGTGGGAACCCAGTCGGGGAATAGACCTACATGAACTTATGCTGGACTCTTTTTGTCAGGGCTCTCATGCTCATTGTGCAGATTCCCGAGCATAGAAACCTAGGACGAGCAAGGACTAAAATGCGCATTGGTGCATGCATGCGGGCACGTGCACGTTCATGTAGGCATGCACAGATTCTGGTGCCCTGCAGCCTATTTAAACTGAGAGTCTGCCTGGCCTCAGTGCTGGATTATCTTCAGATCTGGTTCCTGTGTACCTGGCTCTGGAAAGTCTGCTCATCCTGTTCCTGACCCATATACGTCTGACACCTCTCTTGGATCCGCCCTGCGTGTTATGTCTGCTGCCTTCTTATGTTACCTGACCTTGGCTTGGATTTCTGACTACGTCTCCACTTCCTGACACTTTGGTGCCCCACCGCCAGCACATTACCACTTACTGCCTGTTTCTGACTGAATCTGATGCTTACAATGCACCTGTCTGCCTGGTTGCCGCTGAACAAAGCTTGTGACCAGACTCCAAACCACCACTGGAAGGACTCCTGTGTCTCCAAGCTATAGCTCATTACTACAGCTCCCTGGCACTTGCACCCTTCCACTGCCCTAGCAGTCTCTGTCTCCACTACCAAGGGTGCTTGGACGGGAATTGCGCAAGACGCCACCCTCGTCATCTCGGGCTCCACGGTCAGGTATGTGACACTATTGTCTTATGGACTTACTTCTGCGTGGACTCTTGCTTTGCTATGGATTCTTTTTATGGACCTTGCTGCCACCTTCAGGTAGGGGTACTCAAGGGGCACTTAGAGAGCTGTGTACAGAAATGTATGAAGATATCTTGGAGAACTATGCTGTTTTACCTTCAACTACTTTAGTAAACTCTCTTGTCCAGTTTAACTGCCTGGTCTGAAATCCTTAAAGGAGTGCATGCATGGCGTACCAAAGAACAGGGCTGTACAATTGGGGAGAAAATGTTTGAGGAGATACCGTACCGAGTCTGACAAGCAGAATGCTGTCTAGATTCAGCACCATAAGCTAACATATAACCAGCTTTGGTTCTACTTGAAGCAAAATTTCCACTAGACCTTGTAATGTTTGACTGTCAAAGCTGAATTCCAGGTAAGTCTAAGTTCGCATTGTCCATATATAAAACAAAGGACAGAGGGATTGGGTTCCTCTACGGGACAGTTGGGAACTAAGCACTAAAATGGATATACCGATAGAGCACACAGAGCATGGCACCAATATTTTATCCAGCATTGTGTATATCCACCGCCATACCATCTGCTCCCCTATGAGGTCACAGTAATCCATTACTCACCGGGGGGCTTGGACCCCACGTTATCCACAGACTCTGGCAGGTGGTTGGATTCAGCCTGGTGCGCTTTCCATGGAATGATCTCAATCCCGATCCATAATCCTCTTTTCCTCCGTCACACAATCTCCTGCAGACACAGAGGATTTCACATTAGATTAGATAGAACATCATTGTTCACTCATCGACTGTCAGCATCATTGTATCAAAAGCAGAGGAAGGGACAGATTTATTGGCACACATTGATACTTTATGGCGGAGTTTATTGCAACATCCAGCAGAGTTTGCAGTAAAGCTCCATTCACAGGAGCATACCGATCTGTATACCCATCTCAGTGACACTTGGGGGTCCCAGAACAATGACACACTGACACTTGGGGGTCCCAGAACAATGACACACTGACACTTGGGGGTCCCAGAACAATGACATACTGACACTTGGGGGTCCCAGAACAATGATACACTGACACTTGGGGGTCCCAGAACAATGATACACTGACACTTGGGGGTCCCAGAACAATGACACACTGACACTTGGGGGTCCCAGAACAATGACACACTGACACTTGGGGGTCCCAGAACAATGACACACTGACACTTGGGGGTCCCAGAACAATGATACACTGACACTTGGGGGTCCCAGAACAATGACACACTGACACTTGGGGGTCCCAGAACAATGACACACTGACACTTGGGGGTCCCAGAACAATGACATACTGACACTTGGGGGTCCCAGAACAATGATACACTGACACTTGGGGGTCCCAGAACAATGATACACTGACACTTGGGGGTCCCAGAACAATGATACACTGACACTTGGGGGTCCCAGAACAATGACACACTGACACTTGGGGGTCCCAGAACAATGACACACTGACACTTGGGGGTCCCAGAACAATGACACACTGACACTTGGGGGTCCCAGAACAATGATACACTGACACTTGGGGGTCCCAGAACAATGACACACTGACACTTGGGGGTCCCAGAACAATGACACACTGACACTTGGGGGTCCCAGAACCAGGGCTGGTGCAAGGATTTTTGACACCCTAGATGAAACCTTTTTAATGAAGTGCCCATCAAATGCAGCCTCACCAGCGCCCATCAAATGCAGCCACACCCATCAATCCAGCCTACCAGTGCCCAACAATTCAGCCTCACCAGCACCCATCAATGCAGGCTACCAGTGCCCATCAATGAATGTTTGCTTGCTTCCATTCATTTGGGAGTTGGGACACAGACACAGTCCTCCGCCACTGCACCTCTGACACTATGTGCTAACGGAGCGGCAGCAGCCTGCTGATGTTGAGACTAAGTTGCTTGCTGCAGAGAGAAGAGAGTAGGAACACCAGTGGCTGGGCACCCTAGGCGGCTGCCTAGTTTGTCTAGTGGTAGCACCGCCACTGCCCAGAACAATGACACACTGACACTTGGGGTCCAGAACAATGACACACTGACATTTGGGGGCCCCATAACAATGACACACTGACATTTGGGGGTCTAGAAAAATGACACACTGACACTTGGGGGGGGGCCCCAGAACACTGACTCACAGAACTAAGGGGCTGCGGAACAATCACACTCGGGATCGAAGATCAATGGCTCCGCTCACGATCACAAATCAATGTATTCAGGTAATGTGATCTTGGAGTGCATTTATGACTGTGAGCTGCAGCAGCACCTTCTGCTGAGAGATGTAGTTTACAAATCTGTTCCCTGTACTTAGAGTCAGTCCCTGATATTTAATAGGACAGGCAGGACTCACTTTTAGATAGAGCAGCATTGTGTGTAAAGGCTAGTATCTGGCCCCATGGACCCACAGAAGCAAAGGGATGTTGCAGGCACTTTTCACTAGTCCCCAACACTTATGAGACACTGAGATTGATTTACTAAAACTGGAGAGTACAAAACCTGGTGCAGCTCCGCATTGTAGCCAATCAGCTTCCAACTTCAGTTAAAGTCTGGGTTCACACTACCTCCGCATGCGGCTCACAGCAGGGGTCCGGATTTTTGGCTGAATTCGGACCTGAAACATACCAAAAGACGCACAGGACCCTTGTGCAAATTAGCACCGGAGCCACAGTGGAGATATGTGAACCGGCTCCATAGACAGCCAGCCACAATCTCCTGCTATTGCGAATTGAATGCGGGTTTTTGAAACCGTGTGAACCCAGCCTTAAAAAAAAAACTGGAAGCTGATTGGTTTCCATGCAGAGCTGCACCAGATTTTGCACTGTCCAGTTTTAGTAAATCAACCCCAGGAAACTTTCCCCCAAAATCCTGCAACAGGTAATTAGAAAGCTGCATTCTTCTTCTTCCGGAATGTCGGGTTTGGCTCGCTGTTTTCCTGCACTCCAGACAGCCGAGTGCCAGACTGGCACAACCCATACCAAGTTCTATATTCCCAGACAGACAGACGGGCCTTTCCCCATCTATGAGTCATACAAACACTGCAGACGTGTCTTCTTCTTCTATATAATGTGGTCTGCCTATGAGAAAACCCGGAATGATCAGTGCAAAGCAGAGAACCTCTGCAACTCCAATTCACCCCACAAACACATTCACAGCTTTGATATTCGTATACAAATGTCCCGCTATAGATTTTTATAGGATTTTTGTTTTTGTTTTTTTGCTTTTTTTTATTTATTTTTGTTTTTTTGTTTTGTTTAAGTTTACACCACTCTTTCATCTGAACACACACATGTATAAGTGTCCAAATGGAAATATTAAAGTGGTTGTAAACCCTGTAACACCACTTTTACCTACAGGTAAGCCTATAATAAAGCTTGGAAATATCTCATAAACCTGCACTGAAGAAAGGGTCACGACCGCGCCGTTTCTAAAGAGCCTGCGTCGTGACCGGCGGCCCCCGCGTGCATGCGCGGGAGTGACGTCGCGTGACTCCGGCCAGTCACAGAGCCGGAGTCCACGGGCCCCCCGGAAGGTAGAGGGGTGAAGATGGATGTGGCCACCCGCGGGGCTTCGTTTGCAGGTAAGTGCAACATAATGGGCTAGTACGCAATGCATACTAGCCCATTATGCTTTTACTTTACAGGGGGGAAAAAAGAGAAAGTAAAAACCATCAGCATACCTCCCAATTTTTTTTAGATGGGAATGAGGGACACCTATCAGCAAAAGTATGCAGGCGTAGGACACACCCCTTGCCACGCCCCCTTAAAGGAGAATTGTACAAAAAAACAAAACAAGATTGGTTAAACCCACAAGTGCTTTTTTTTTTTACCACTACTATTCCTTTATATTGTTTTGGAATTTACAAATGCAGCAATTTAGAAATCAGATGAAAGGTTTAGCGCTAGAAAACACTTTTGTGATAGATAGAAAGTGCATTTTTATATACAGCTATATAAATCAGACCAAAATGAGGCACAAATGAGGAGGAATGAGGGACGGAGGGACATTGCTCCAAATCAGGGACAGTCCCTCGAAATCAGGGACAGTTGAGAGCTATGCATCAGGGTTTACTTCCTCTTTAAAGCTGAACTGCGGGATAAGTAAATATTGTCTAAATTCATATCTCATGTGTGTTCCATAACTCTCAACTAACAAATATTAATTATAATAATAATAATAATATCACCATAATAAAAATATAATAAAAATAGCTTTTTATAAAATTGCCATGGACAAATACTCCACCCATATTTACCATATCTCTATGGTATGGTGGAAACAATCTCACTAGAATCAGTTGTAAAAGGACTTCACCCACTTTACAAAGACTTCCACCCATAATATTTGCGGATAACACCGTCTATTTTTAGTAGAAGGAAGAATTTTTTATTTTTTTTGTTTGTCCTTCACGTTTCAACATTTATTTATTTTTTCATAAATATTTTTATTCTTTTTTTTTTTCTCAAGAAAGGAAATTATAACAAAGCTTACATATATTGTATAAAAAAAAAAAAAACAACAAAATCAAATATTGATAAATGCACATACATTGTATTCACTGATTGGAGTTACACAGTTACATAGTAGGTGAGGTTGAAAAAAGACACAAGTCCATCAAGTCCAACCCATGTGTGTGATTACAGTGCCTTGCGAAAGTATTCGGCCCCCTTGAACTTTTCAACCTTTTGCCACATTTCCGGCTTCAAACATAAAGATATAACATTTTAATTTTTTGTGAAGAATCACCAACAAGTGGGACACAATTGTGAAGTGGAACGAAATCTATTGGATATTTTAAACTTTTTTAGCAAATAAAAAACTGAAAAGTGGTGCGTGCAAAATTATTGGGCCCCTTTACTTTCAGTGCAGCAAACTCACTCCAGAAGTTCAGCGAGGATCTCTGAATGATCCAATGTTGTCCTAAATGACTGATGGTGATAAATAGAATCCACCTGTGTGTAATCAAGTCTCTGTATAAATGCACCTGCTCTGTGATAGTCTCAGGGTTCTATTGAAAGCGCAGAGAGCATCATGAAGACCAAGGAACACACCAGGCAGGTCCGTAATACTGTTGTGGAGAAGTTTAAAGCCGGATTTGGATACAAAAAGATTTCCCAAGCTTTAAACATCCCAAGGAGCACTGTGCAAGCGATCATTTTGAAATGGAAGGAGTATCAGACCACTGCAAATCTACCAAGACCTGGCCGTCCCTCTAAACTTTCAGCTCAGACAAGGAGAAGACTGATCAGAGATGCAGCCAAGAGGCCCATGATCACTCTGGATGAACTGCAGAGAACTATAGCTGAGGTGGGAGAGTCTCTCCATAGGACAACAATCAGTCGTACACTGCACAAATCTGGCCTTTATGGAAGAGTGGCAAGAAGAAAGCCATTTCTCAAAGATATCCATAAAAAGTCTCGTCTAAAGTTTGCCACAAGCCACCTGGGAGACACACCAAACATGTGGAAGAAGGTGCTCTGGTCAGATTTCAAGTCCTGATTAGAATTAGCCTGCCTATGTAACGCCCCTTGTTACCATAAACGTACAATTGTAATATTATTGTGATACCTACGTAATCATGTGTATAAAAGCCTTCAAATGCGTCATAATAAAGGAGAACGGTTATTTGGAAAGATGCTGAGCGTATCTTTTGTGTCTGTTCCCTACTGCAGTAGTTATTAATTTGGAACCACTAATCAATATGAGGATAGGAGTTGCCTATCATCAAATTATCCATTTCAAAACCAAAATCAAACTTTTTGCCCACAATGCAAAACGATATGTTTGGCGTAAAAGCAACACAGCTCATCACCCTCAACACACCATCCCCACTGTCAAACATAGTGGTGGCAGCATCATGGTTTGGGCCTGCTTTTCTTCAGCAGGGACAGGGAAGATGGTTAAAATTGAGGGGAAGATGGATGCAGCCAAATACAGGACCATTCTGGATGAAAACCTGTTGGAGTCTGCAAAAGACCTGAAACTGGGACGGAGATTTATCTTCCAACAAGACAATGATCCCAAACATACAGCAAAATCTACAAAGGAATGGTTCACAAATAAACGTATCCAGGTGCTAGAATGGCCAAGTCAAAGTCCAGACCTGAATCCAATCGAGAATCTGTGGAAAGAGCTGAAAACTGCTGTTCACAAACGCTCTCCATCCAACCTCACTGAGCTCGAGCTGTTTTGCAAGAAAGAATGGGCAAGAATTTCAGTCTCTCGATGTGCAAAACTGATAGAGACATACCCCAAGCGACTTGCAGCTGTAATCGCAGCAAAAGGTGGCTCTACAAAGTATTAACGCAAAGGGGCCGAATAATTTTGCACGCCCCACTTTTCATTTTTTTATTAGTTAAAAAAGTTTCAAAAATCCAATAGATTTCGTTCCACTTCACAATTGTGTCCCACTTGTTGGTGATTCTTCACAAAAAATAAAAATTTTATATCTTCATGTTTGAAGCCTGAAATGTGGCAAAAGGTTGAAAAGTTCAAGGGGGCCGAATACTTTCGCAAGGCACTGTATATGTCAGTATTACATTGTATATCCCTGTATATTGTGGTCGTTCAGGTGCTTATCTAATAGTTTCTTGAAACTATCAATGCCCCTCGCTGAGACCACCGACTGTGGAAGGGAATTCCACATCCTTGCCACTCTTACAGTAAAGAACCCTCTACGTAGTTTAAAGTTAAATCTAATTTTAATGAGTGGCCACGAGTCTTGTTAAACTCCCTTCTGCTAAAAAGTTTTCTCCCTATTGTGGGGTCACCAATACGGTATTTATAAATTGAAATCATATCCCCTCTCAAGCGTCTCTTCTCCAGAGAGAATAAGTTCAGTGCTCACAACCTTTCCTCATAACTAATATCCTCCAGACCCTTTATTAGCTTTGTTGCCCTTCTTTGTACTCGCTCCATTTCCAGTACATCCTTCCTGACTGAGGACTGGTGCCCAGAACTGGACAGTATACTCCAGCTGTGGCCGGACCAGAGTCTTGTAGAGCGGGAGAATTATTGTTTTATCTCTGGAGTTGATCCTTTTTAATGCCAATATTCTGTTTTCTTTGTTAGCAGCAGCTTGGCATTGCATGCCATTGCTGAGCCTATCATCTACTAGGACCCCCAGGTCCTTTTCCATCCTAGATTCCCCCAGAGGTTCTCCCCCCAGTGTATAGTCTGCATTCATATTTTTGCCACCCAAATGCATTATTTTAAATTTTTCCACATTAAACCTCATTTGCCATGTAGTTGCCCACCCTATTAATTTGTTCAGATCTTTTTGCAAGGTTTCCACATCCTGCAGAGAAGTTATTGCCCTGCTTAGCTTAGTATCGTCCGCAAATACAGAGATTGAACTGTTTACCCCATCCTCCAGGTCGTTTATGAACAAATTAAATAGGATTAGTCCCAGCACAGAACCCTGGGGAACCCCACTACCCACCCCTGACCATTCCGAGTACTCCCCATTTATCACCACCCTCTGAACTCGCCCTTGTGGCTGGTTTTCAATCCATGTACTCACCCTATGGTCCATACCAACGGACCTTATTTTGTACAGTAAAGGTTTATGGGGAACTGTATCAAATGCTTTTTCAAAATACAGATACACCACATCTACGGGCCTTCCTTTATCTAGATGGCAACTCAGCTACCCATAGAAGGTTAATAGATTGCTTTGGCAAGAACGATTCTTCATGAATCGATACTGATTACTGCTAATTATACCGTTCTCATTACTAAAGTCTTGTATATAGTCCCTTATCATCCCCTCCAAGAGCTTGCATACTATTGATGTTAGGCTAACTGGTCTGTAATTCACAGGGATGTATTTTGGGCCCTTTTTAAATATTCGTGCTACATTAGCTTTTCTCCAATCAGCGGGTACCATTCCAGTCAGTAGACTTTAGCAAAAATCAGGAACAATGGTCTGGCAATTACTTGACTGAGTTCCCTAAGGACCCTCGGGTGCAAGCCATCTGGTCCCAGATTTCCAAGTCTATTCCTAATCCTAGTTCTATCCTCTGTTAGCCATGGAGGTGCTTCCTATGATGAGTCATGGGGATAAACACTGCAGTTTTGGTTACTGAAGCCCCCCCCCCCCCCCCCGATACCCTCGTGAAGTGTGAGGAGAAGAATAAATTCGATGCCTTCACCATCTCCCCATCCTTTGTAACTAGATTCCCTTCCTCATTCTTTATGGGGCCAATATGATCTATCCTCCCTTTTTTACTGTTTATATACTTAAAGAATTTCTTTTTTTGCTCTCCTTCGATGTGTGTCTTTCGTGTTCTATCTTAGCTGCCCTAATTGCACCCTTACATGTCTTGTTGCTTTCTTTGTAAAGTCTGAATGCTGATGATGATTCCTCAGCCTTGTATTTTTTGAAGGCCTTCTTCTTTGCTTTTATATGCATTTTTACATTGGAGTTAAGCCATCCTGGATTTAGATACATTGTATTCACTGACTGGGTTTAGATACATTGTATTCACTGATTGGGTTTAGATACATTGTATTCACTAAGTTTAGATCATATAATTTATGGGTTGACACCTAAATTGCACAGGAACACAGTATGCATTTCTGTGCAGTGCAATTTTCAGCACGCACCAAAAGCAGCGCAAGCATTGCTTTTCAAAAACACACCGCAACAAATCGCACGGCACTGCGATATCATGCCATCTGGTGCAGACAAAGGCACTGCATTTGTAATCTGCATTCGGAGTGTTCTTAGGAATATATTGACACCCGCTGCAGATCACATAGGCAGTGCATTTTGAGCGCAGTGCAGGAAACCGTGCTCTGGTGTGACCCGGCCCATAGGAAGTATATTTTGATACATAAAAGTCCATTGCATTTTCTAATCAGCAGCATCTGGACCTGGTACATTGTTGCAGTGTATGGAAGGTGTAGAGTTATAGGCAGTATATACTGATACCTAAAAATACATTTGTTCTCTGATCAATATCTGGTACATTGTTGCAGTGTATGGAAGGTGTAGAGTCATAGGTAGTGTATACTGATATATAAAGATACATTGCATTTTCTGATCAGCATATGATATATTCAGTGTGTGGAAGGTGTAGAGTTATGGGCACTGATACATACAGTAAAGATCCATTGTATTTTCTGATTAGCATATGGTACATTGTTGCACTGTATGAAAGATATAGAGTTATAGGCACCGATACATAAAGATACATTGCATTCTTAGATCAGTATCTGGTACATTGTTGCAGTGTAAGGAAGGTGTATAGTTATAGGCAATATATACTGATACATAAAGATCCATTGCATTCTCTGATCAGCAGCATATGGTACATTGTTGCAGTGTATGGAAGCTGTATAGTTATAGGCACTGATATATAAAGATACATTGCATGCTCTGATCAGATCTGGTACATTGTTGCAGTGTGTGGAAGGTGCAATGTATAGACAGTATATGCTATAAAGATCCATTGCATTCTCCGATCAGCAGCATCTTGTACATCGCTGCAGTGTGTGGCAGGTGTGACGTTATAGGCAGTATATACTGATACACAAAGATCCACAGTATTCTGCGATCAGCATACGGTACATTGTTGCAGTGTATGAAAGATATAGAGTTATAGGCACTAATACATAAAGATCCATTGTATTCTCTGATCAGAATATGGTACATTGTTGCAGTGTATGGAAGGTGTATAGTTATAGGCACTGATACATAAAGATACATTGCATTCTCTGATCAGACCCAGTACATTGTTGCAGTGCATGGAAGGTGTAATGTTATAGGCAGTATATACTGATACATAAAGATCCATTGTATTCTCTGAGCAGCAGCATATGGTACATCATTGCAGTGTGTGGAAGGTGCAGAGTTATGGACAGTATATATTGATACAAGAACATCCATTGCATGCTTTGATCAGATCTGGTACATTGTCGCAGTGTATGGAAGGTGTGGAGTTATAGGCAGTATATACTGATACACAAAGATCCATAGTATTCTCTGATCAGCATATGGTACATTGTTGCAGTGTGTGGGAGTTATAGGCAGTATATACTGATCCATAAAGATACATTGCATTCTCTGATCAGATCTGCTACATTGTTGCAGTGAAGGTGTGGAGGTATAGGCAGTATATAGTGATACACGAAGATCCATTGTATTCTCTGATCAGCATATGGTACATTGTTGCATTGTGTGGGAGTTATAGGCAGTATATACTGACACATAAGGATTCATTGCATTCTCTGATCAGATCTGCTACATTGTTGCAGTGTATGGAAGGGGTAGAGTTCCATGCAATGTGTACTAACACACAGAAACATTCATTGATGAGCATTAGATACATTGTATCGGTGTGCGACGTCATGGTGCCCCCTCCTCCACTCCCCCCCCCCCCCTACCTGTCAGTGCAGCACACACAGGACGCAACAGCTTTGCACACATTTGCAGGCCAGGCCACTGCCACTCACTGAGCCTGCGTACATCCATCGCCGCTCTTAAAGTGGCAATGCTGCGTCTCCAGATCTTAAAGGGGCGATAAACTGCTGTGTTCTCATACAGTTTTTTTAAATGCAAATGGTTAGACGGGATCATTTTGTTTTATTGGCAGGCTTGCCGGGAATCCTTTTTTTCTGACGGCTCCATGTCAGCACAGCTGGGTATAGACAGACTCTGCCACCCCCCCCCCCCCCCCCCCCCCCCCCATGCCTCCAGGACTTAACTCATATAAATTTGAGCCCACCTACAGCCTCGGCGTTCTGTAACTAGTTTTTTTTTTTTTTTTCTTACTAAGCAAATTATTTTACTGCATTTAATTATTTTTATGGGCTGGTTTGTTAAATGGATTGCTGTTAGACATTATTGCATCAGATGCCTTCAATCCCCCTGTGGTACCTCTCACTGAAAACTGCTTTACTGGTGGCAATAACATCAGCCAGAAGAGTCGGCATTGGTGGCCTCAGGGTTTACAGAACCCATACTCGCATACTTCCCAGACAGGCTGGTACTCCTGCCCATAGGTGTGCGTAGCTTATTGCATTAGGGTGTGCACCCCAAAGCTCAAACACATATGCCTGTGTGTGCATGTGTATATGTATTGATGGTGTCAGTAGAGCAGTGGACAGTGTCATAAGGACAGAGATTGGTGCAGGGCTGGACTGGGACAGAAATTTGGCCCTGGACTTCATCCAGACCGGCCCACTTACATTTTGAGTGTCCCATCAGCACTCCCTTACATCAGAGTGTCCCATCACCAGCCCCCTTACATCAGAGTGTCTCATCACCAGCCCCCTTACAACAGAGTGTCCCATCAGCACCCCCTTACATCAGAGTGTCTCATCACCAGCCCCCTTACATCAGAGTGTCCCATCACCAGCCCCCTTACATCAGAGTGTCCCATCACCAGCCCCCTTACATCAGAGTGTCTCATCACCAGCCCCCTTACAACAGAGTGTCCCATCAGCACCCCCTTACATCAGAGTGTCCCATCAGCACCCCCTTACATCAGAGTGTCTCATCACCAGCCCCCTTACATCAGAGTGTCCCATCACCAGCCCCCTTACATCAGAGTGTCCCATGAGCAGCCCCCTTACATCAGAGTGTCCCATGAGCAGCCCCCTTACATCAGAGTGTCCCATCACCAGCCCCCTTACATCAGAGTGTCCCATCAGCACCCCTTAAATCAGAGTGTCCCATTACCAGCCCCCATCAGAGTGTCCCATTACCAGCCCCCATCAGAGTGTCCCATCAGCACCCCCTTACATCAGAGTGTCCCATCACCAGCCCCCTTACATCAGAGTGTCCCATCACCAGCCCCTTTACATCAGAGTGTCCCATCACCAGCCCCTTTACATCAGAGTGTCCCATCACCAGCCCCCTTACATCAGAGTGTCCCATGAGCAGCCCCCTTACATCAGAGTGTCCCATGAGCAGCCCCCTTACATCAGAGTGTCCCATGAGCAGCCCCCTTACATCAGAGTGTCCCATCACCAGCCCCCTTACATCAGAATGTCCCATCACCAGCCCCCTTACATCAGAGTGTCCCATCAGCACCCCTTAAATCAGAGTGTCCCATTACCAGCCCCCATCAGAGTGTCCCATCAGCCCCCTTACATCAGAGTGTCCCATCACCAGCCCCTTTACATCAGAGTGTCCCATCACCAGCCCCTTTACATCAGAGTGTCCCATCACCAGCCCCCTTACATCAGAGTGTCCCATCAGCAGCCCCCTTACATCAGAGTGTCCCATCAGCAGCCCCCTTACATCAGAGTGTCCCATCAGCAGCCCCCTTACATCAGAGTGTCCCATCAGCAGCCCCCTTACATCAGAGTGTCCCATCAGCAGCCCCCTTACATCAGAGTGTCCCATCAGCAGCCCCCTTACATCAGAGTGTCCCATCACCAGCCCCCTTACATCAGAGTGTCCCATCAGCACCCCCTAACATCAGAGTGTCCCATCAGTACCTCCTTAAATCAGTGTCCCATCAGCAGCCCCATTACATCAGAGTGTCCCATCACCAGCCCCCTTACATCAGAGTGGCCCACTGAGCCATCGGCCCACCGGGAAACTCACGGTAGTCCCGATGGCCAGTACATGCCTGGATTGGTGTGAGTAGGGCAGTGGACAGTGTCAGTATTTTTATTATTATTATTTGTAAGATGTTATATTTAACTTTTTTTTTAATTGGTGAAATATCAGTGGTCTAAACAGGGGGGAATATGCACCACACAAGGCGATTAGGTTGTGCCCAGGCACACCTGCCACACCCTGTGCGTACGCCTATGCTCCTGCCAATGCTCAAATTTTGTGCCTGAACTGACCCTTAGAGTCCATATCACACAAGAGATCCTCCTCCTACGTTCCTTTTGGGGAATACTGAAGAAATCAGCCCATTGGATGTGGGCCAAGCTTTAAAGTGGGGGGTCCACTCAAAAAAAATATATATTAAAAGGCAGCAGCTACAAATACGGCCAGCTGCTGACTTTTAATAAATGGACACTTACCTGTCCAGGGTGCCCGCGATGTCGGCAGCCAAAGCCGATCAATCGCCCGGCTCTCGGCAGCTGCCGCCACCATCCTCGGTGATAGATTTAAAGTTAGAGTTAAAGGTTAGGGATAGGGTTAGGGCGTATATCGTATATCAGCGTGCGCTGGTCGTTTTTTTTTGGAAAGAGTCAGGGACTGCTTTGCATGTAATAGATTTAAATGGACCCATACCAAAGATTGTGTTTTGAGTGTAATAGACTTCGATGGACCCGCACCGAAAAACGTGAGTGTTGCTTTTTTTGATGCGTTTTTCTTTTATTTTTAATTTTGGCTAATAGGAAAGTATGACAGTTCTGCTCATGGGGTGCGACTTTACACTCCCTGGCACTCAAGTTGCATCAAAGTCGCATTAAAGTAGTGCAGGAACCTTAATGTGTCCAAAGTCGCATGTTAGGCTTGGGGTTAAGGGGTTGCATTACGGATAGCGTTAAGGATAGAGTTAGGTTTAAGGGTTAGGGACAGAGTTAGGGATAGATTTAAAGTTAGAGTTAAAGGTTAGGGATAGGGTTAGGGATAGAGTTAGGGATAGAATTAAGGTTAGGGTTAAGGGTAGGGATAGCGTTAGGAATAGATTCCCTCACCGAGGAAGCATTGCGGCTTCACTTCTCGGTTCCCTACTGAGCATGTGCAAGTCACGGCGAGCGTCCTAACTGGTCCTCACTGTGTTCTGGGACCTGTGTGTTTCCCAGAACACAGCGGGGGGGTGTGAGAGGGCGTGACTCCCCGGGAGTCTATGCCCAGTATAATACAGGTATCTGCACCCCCCTCCCCCCTGAAAGGTACCAAATATGACACGGAGGGGGGGAGGGTTCCCGAAAAGCGGAGGTTCCATTTTTGTGTGAACCTCCGCTTTAATATGTTTAATCAAGGAGACTTCTGCCATCAGGAAGTCGGAGCACGTCTATTTGTCATTCCAGGTTGGAACACATAATGATTTTACGGCTGCCTCTTGGTTGGTAAAGCTCATCTCCTTGGCCTACAAGTTGAAAGGGTTGGCTGTGCCAGGAGAATCACAACACCCTTCACTAAAAGGGTCTCGACCTTGAGAGTGGCGCCAAGCCGAGTGTCTGAAACTATCTGCAGGGCAGCTAGGTGGGCTCCAAAATATTCATATCCAGGGCTTAATGATAGTTGAGTTTGGCAGAGGCATCCTGGCTTTTGAATTTTTAGTCAGAATTGAGGCGTGTGTAGCATTACCCCTCCCCTGTTTTGGCTAGTTAGTTCCCAGCTGTGCTGACATTGAGCCGTCAGGAAAACGGAAAATTGAATTCAAATACTTACCGTAATTTTCCTTTCCTTACGAGCTCCTTGGCAGCATAGATCCCACCCAGCTTGGTAGGACTAGTTACAGAATGCCAAGGCTGTAGGTGGGCTCCAATTTATGAGTTAAGTCCTGGAGGCATGGTCTAGGCGGAGCTTATACCTAGCTGTGCTGCCATGAAGCTCATCAGGAAAGGAAAATTAAGGTAAGTATTTGAATTCAATTTTCCGTTGTTTGTTTGTGCTCTGCAATTCCCTTCCATGTGCACCTTACATCGGAGCAGTTGTCATTTTTGTATAGCGTGAAAGCTTGATTTACACTATACAATTTTCTTTAAAAAAAAATTTCCTTTGGATTTACCAAAACCATATAATTAGTGATGGGCCAAATACCCCCCCAGGTCCCAGGTTTGGTACGCACCAGAACATCGCGAACAGGCAAAAAGTTAATGCGAACCCATGGGACACAAACATGACCAAGTTTTTAAAACAATCGTTTTTTTTTCGAGAGCAGTGATTTTAATAATGCTTAAAGTGAAACAATAAAATGAAATATTCCTTTTAAATATTGTGCCTGCGGGGGTCCCCTTAGTCTGCCTGTAAAGTGGCGCATCTGTCTGATGTTTAGAACAGTGTCGCAGCAATAATGACATTTCTAAAGGAAAAAATGTAATTTAAAATTGCTCGTGGCTGTAATGCATTGCCGGCTCCTGGCAATATCAATAAAAATCTATGGAAAAAATGCCAAAGTAAAAAAAAAAAAATTGCCATGGGTCGCCCCCTCCCCCCCCCAAAAAAAATCCATACCAGACCCTCTTCTGTGCATGCAGCCTGGAGGTCAGGATGGGGGGGAGGGACAAGCGAGTGCCCCCCCATTTTCTGAACCATACCAGGCCACATGCCCTCAACGTGGGGAGGGTGCTTTGGGGTCCCCCCAAAGCACCTTGACCCCATGTTGATGGGGACAAGAGCCTTTTCCTGGCAACCCTGGCCATTGATTGTTGGGGTCTGCGGGGGGAGGGGGGGCCTCAGATCTCATATTTACACAAAAATGCAATAAAATAAAAAAAATTGTCATTTAAAAAAAAATATTTAAAAAAAATTGCCCTTTAAGAGCTAAGTGACGTTTTGACGTTGTTTCAGCCCTGCAATGTGATGGAGATGGGTGGGGGCATCTACTCCTCACTCGTCTCCATGCTGCTGATGGCTCCGGTAAGCGGCGGAGGGCACTGGATCTCGGCGGGAGGGGGGGCCCTCTCCCGCCACCGATAAAAAAGTGATCTTGTCGCAGAGACCACTTTATCCTGTAGCCGACCGCCCACCGAATATGGGGATACCGGGCTTATGGCAGCTAGCTGCTGCCATAAAGATATCCGTCCTCAAAGTTAGGACGTATATAGGCGTGCGCTGGTCGTTTTTTTTTTTTTTTGGAAAGAGTCAAGGAACGGCTTTGCATGTAATAGACTTCAATGGACCCATACCAAAGATTGCGTTTTGAGTGTAATAGACTTCGATGGACCCGCATCGAAAAACGTGAGTGTTGCTTTTTTTGATGCATTTTTCTTTTACTTTCAATTTTGGCTAATAGGAAAGTATGACAGTTCGACTTTACACTCTCTGGCACTCAAGTTGCATCAAAGTTGCATTAAAGTAGTGCAGGAACCTTAATGTGTCCAAAGTCGCATGTTAGGCTTGGGGTTAAGGGGTTGCATTACGGATAGCGTTAGGTTTAAGGGTTAGGGATAGAGTTAGGGATAGATTTAAAGTTAGAGTTAAAGGTTAGGGATAGGGTTAGGGCTAAGGGTTAGGGATAGAGTTAGGGATAGAGTTAAGGTTAGGGTCAAGGATAGGGATAGCGTTAGGAATAGATTTAAGGTTGGGGCTAAGGGTTAGGGTTAGGGTTAGAGATAGGGTTAGGTTTAAGGGTTAGGGATAGATTCAGGGTTAGGGTTAAGGATAGGGTTAAGGGTTAGGGATCAAGTTAGAAATATATTTAGGGTTAGGGATAGATTTAAGGTTGGGGTTAAGGGATAGAGTTAGGTTTAAGGGTTAGGGATAGGGTTAGGTTTAAGGGTTAAAGATAGAGTTAGGGATAGATTTAAGGTTAGAGTTAATGGTTTGGGATAGAGTTAGGAAAAGATTTAAGGTTGGGGTTAAGGGTTAGGGATAGGGTCAGGGTTAGGGTTAAGGATAGGGTATGAACACTCATGCGATCCGATTCTTGCGAATTGCACTGTGTTTTGCATACCGATTTTGGGGTTTGTTAACTTAACATACACTACTCATTCAGTTTGCAGTGAAGAGATTGCAATTTTGATACAGTGTGGAATCCGCAGTGAATTTGCTGTGAATTTGCACCACATCTAGTGTGAATGATTACCGCTAACCCTAATCCTAACTCTAACCCTAGCTCTTAACTCCTAACATGGACTTGCACTTAGGACACATAAAGGTCCCTGATGCTACTTGAGTGCCAGAGAGTGTAAAGTCGCATTAAAGTCACATCAGAGTCGCACTACATGAACAGAACAGTCATACTTTCCTTTTGTTAAAAAACCGCAAAACGCATCAAAAACACACAATGCACCGGCAAAACGCATCGACTGCAACCTTCTTAGATGTGAACCTAGTCTTAATGAAGTATTAATGAATTCAGAGTCGTGTCTTTTCTCTCTGTCTGGAGTTCAGTTTTTATAGTCCCTGGCACGTGTAGAATTTGGTGGCACAGACGATCTCGCTGCGGTTGTCTACGAGTCCTCAGAACATCAAATAACATCCAGCAGACGACACAGGAGATGGTGAAGAACAGACATCAAGGTTAATGGCCCCCTCAGCGCCTTCCCACCGGCCGGGTGACTTACTTGTACAGACGCAGGCGACTTTCTGCACCGCAGAACCATCCAGTCTGCAGACTCCGGTGACACCAAACACAGAAGGCGGACAGGCCGCCGCCATGCAGGGATTGTACTCTGAGGATGAACGAACCTGCAGCCTTATCTGAAAGGAATGGAGTTTAGAGTCCACATCTAACTCAGCACAACGCTGGTGACAACACACTCCATACTATGACATGAGCCGGACTTTGTTATGCGATGTCACATAGAAAACGCACAAAGGTTGTTCTTTTTTTTATACTCACCCCGCTGTTCCCTGATACTGCCACAAATTACCTAACCCCAAGAAATGAATGTTAAGGCCTCATAAATGCACAAAAAATGCTTGTGCGCCCATCACAGTGACCCCATAGATTTGTTTCCCCATCACAGTGACCCCATAGATTAGCTGCCCTATCACAGTGACACTATAGATTAGCTGCCCCATCACAGTGACCTCATAGATTAGTTTTCCCATCACAGTGCCCCTATAGATTAGTTGCCCCATCACAGTGCCCATATAGATTAGTTGCCCCCATCACAGTGTCCCCATAGATTAGTTGCCCCATCACAGTGCCCCTATAGATTAGTTGCCCCACCACAGTGCCCATATAGATTAGTTGCCCCCATCACAGTGTCCCCATAGATTAGTTGCCCCATCACAGTGCCCCTATAGATTAGCTGCCCCATCATAGTGCCCCTATCAATTAGTTGCCCCATCACAGTATCCCCATAGATTTGTTGCCCCATCACAGTGTCCCCATAGATTAGTTACCCCATCATGGTGTCCCCATAGATTCTGTGCCCCTACAAATTAGTTGCCCCATCACAGTGCCCCCAAAGATTAGTTTCACCATCATAGTCTCCCCATAGATTAGTTGCCCCCATCACAGTGCCCCTATAGATTAGTTGCCCACAACACAGTGTCCCCAGATATTAGTTGCCCACATCACAGTGCCCCCATAGATTAGTTGCCCCATCACAGTGCCCCTATAGATTAGTTGCCCCTTCACAGTGCCCCTATAGATTAGTTGCCTCCATCACAGTGCCCCCAAAGATTAGTTTCCTCCATCATAGTCTCCCCAAAGATTAGTTGCCCCCATCACAGTGCCCCTATAGATTAGTTGCCTACAACACAGTGTCCCCATAGATTTAGTTGCCCACATCACAGTGCCCCCATAGATGCGTTGCCCCTTCACAGTACCTCTATAGATTAGTTGCCCCTTCACAGTGCCCCTATAGATTAGTTGCCCCCATCACAGTGCCCCCAAAGATTAGTTTCCCCCATCATGGTCTCCCCATAGATTAGTTGCCCCCATCACAGTGCCCCTATAGATTAGTTGCCCACATCACAGTGCCCCATAGATTAGTTGCCCCATCACAGTGCCCCCATAGATTAGTTGCCCCATCACAGTGCCCCCATAGATTAGTTGCCCCTTCACAGTGTCCCCATAGATTAGTTGCCCCATCACAGTGCCCCTATAGTTTAGTTGCCACATCAGAGTGCCCCTATAGATTAGTTTCCCCTTCACAGTACCCATATAGATTAGTTGCCCCCATCACAATGCACCTATAGATTAGTTGCCCCCCCATCACAGTGCCCCTATAGATTAGTTGCCCCATCACAGTGCCCCTATAGATTAGTTGCCCCCATCACAGTGCCCTTATAGATTAGTTGCCCCATCACCGTGCCCCTATAGATTAGTTGCCCCACCACAGTGCCCCTATAGATTTGTTGCCCCATCACAGTGCCCCTGTAGATTAGTTGCCCCATCACAGTGCCCCTATAGATTAGTTGCCCCACCACAGTGCCCCTATAGATTTGTTGCCCCATCACAGTGCCCCTATAGATTTGTTGCCCCATCACAGTGCCCCTATAGATTTGTTGCCCCATCACAGTGCCCCTATAGAGTAGTTGCCCCAATCACAGTGTCCACAAAAAGAAAAAAAGCTTGACACTTGGGCATTAATTAATTTAATTGGCCAGAATAATTATAATGCACGTTTAGACACATATACATGTGTCAAGAGTTCTTTCTTCCAAAACACCAATGTTAATGCAGCGCTGCAAACTCCAAACAACATTGTGCAATGTGGTTGCACCCAAGGTGGGTGGGCGTGTTCAGGATCAGAGCAGGAAACATATCGCCCCCTCAACGCCAACGCCCTCCGGAAAGAGATCCAGTGCAGTATAACCACATGTGTGGATGAGCCCCAATACCTGCATCACATTCCAATATAATTCCACCCAGTCTGTGTCTAGAATAATGCTACAATGTAATATGAATCATTCCATGGGAGTTAACCCCTTCAATACCGGGCACTTTTACCCCCTTCCTGCCCAGGCCAATTTTCAGCTTTCAGTGCTGCTGCACTTTGAATGACAATTATGCTGTCATGCAACACTGTACACATACAGTATGACATTTTTATCATTTTTTTAAAAACTGATAGAGCTTTCTTTTGGTGGTATTTAATCACTACTGGGCTTTTATTTTTTTGCTATACAAATGAAAAAAAGACTGAAAATTCAGAAAAAAACAAACATTTATTTTTAGTTTTTGTTATAAATTTTTGCAAATAAGTAATTAATATTTCTCCTGATGAGGCTGCACTGGTATGTGGCACTGATAGGTGTCATTGATGATGCTGCACTGATGGGAACTGATGAAGCTGCACTGATATGCGGCACTAATAGGCATCACTGATGAGGCTGAACTGATGGGCACTGATAGCCTGCACCAATGGGCACTGATAGGTGTCATTGATGAGGCTACACTGATGGGCACTGATATGTGGCACTGATGGGTAGCACTGATGCGGCTGCATGGATGGGCACTGATTTGGTGGCACTGCTGAGGCTGAACTGATGGGCACTGATGCAGCGGCACCGATAGCCTGCACCAATGGGCACTGATAGGTGTCATTGATGAAGCTACACTGATGGGTACTGATATGTGGCACTGATGGGTGGCACTGATGCAGCTGCACTGATGGGCACTGATTCGGTGGCACTGATTCGGCGGCACTGCTGAGGCTGAACTGATGGGCACTAATGCAGTGGCACTGATAGGCTGCACCGATGGGCACTGATAGGTGTCAATGATGAGGTTGCACTGATGGGCACTGATGAAGATGCAGAAGGTTTGAGGCAACTTGTGGACTCTTCATAGTATAACAAAGACTCACATAGGTATTTATATAAAAGAAAAAAAGAAGAGGAAATCTGCGCTACAGTGTGTACTTAACGAAAATGTGTGATGCAGCAGTTCTAATATATACCCAAAGTGTAATATACATATAGAGACAAAGAAAAAAGAAGAGAACTGCGCAATCCCTAATACTTCTATTAGGATTTAAACCAATCTACCTTAAACAGGTGTATCTTGTGATCTATAACTCTAACACACCAAACTTATAACTAAATAAACCATAAAACATTACTTATAATTGTATACAGTGAATATTAGGGATGAGCTTCGTGTTCGAGTCGAACGCATGTTCGACTCGAACATCGGTCGTTCGTGCGTTCGCCGAATTCCGAACGTTTGGGCCGTTCGCGGCAAAATTCGTGTGGCCCACAATGCACTGCGATGGCGCAATGCATTGCTGTCTCACGATTGGCCAAGCATGCACTGTGACCCCGCATGCTTGGCCAATCGCAGCGCCAGTAGCGGGAAGAGCAATGGTTGGCCACAGGCATCCTGCCTGTGGCCAATCATAGCTCAGACTGTGTAGTGCAAGCCCCACACTATATAAAGCTGCCTTTCAGGCGGCCTCGTGTAGTGTTTGTTAGCATCTGAAGCAGTGGGTGTTCTGTGTACCTTCAACACAGTTACACACCAATCGTTTTTGGCTGATTTACTATTTTGCTCTTGTGTAGTGGTTACTGTCTGTGCCCTGACCGCAGTATACACCACTATATTCACCTCACCTATATAGCTAGTGATCTAGCTTTAATAATAGAGCTTGCAGTCAGTAGTGTTAGTGCGTGCTGTCTGCGTGCTCTGTACCCAGTACATACCACTATATACACCTACATAGCTGTTCTCTATTTGAGCCCGATTGTCATTTGCTGGAGTTATTGGAAGTTGTGTGTGCCTCCAGCACAGCACAGTATACATCTGTATATACCCCTTTAACTCTGCTGTTTTCTTGTTATTGTCTGCGTGCCCTGACCGCAGTATACACCGTGATATTCACCTCACCTATATAGCTAGTGGTCCATCTTTAACAATAGAGCTTGCAGTCAGCAGTGTCACTCAGGAGATAGTGCGTGCTGTGTGCCTGCTCTGTACCCAGTACATACCGCTATTATCCACCTACATAGCTGTTCTCTATTTGGGCCCGATTGGCATCTGCTGGAGTTATTGGAAGTTGTGTGTGCCTCCAGCACAGCACAGTATACATCTGTATATACCCCTTTAACTCTGCTGTTTTCTGGTTATTGTCTGCGTGCCCTGACCGCAGTATACACCGTGATATTCACCTCACCTATATAGCTAGTGGTCCATCTTTAACAATAGAGCTTGCAGTCAGTAGTGTCACTCAGGAGATAGTGCGTGCTGTGTGCCTGCTCTGTACCCAGTACATACCGCTATTATCCACCTACATAGCTGTTCTCTATTTGGGCCCGATTGACATCTGCTGGAGTTATTGGAAGTTGTGTGTGCTTCCAGCACAGCACAGTATACATCTGTATATACCCCTTTAACTCTGCTGTTCTATAAAAAAGGCATCTGCAGGAGTTAGTGGGTGTTGTGTGCCTCCAGCACAATATAAACTACCCAACTACTGTTTTACCCAACTCCCTTCAGGCCATTACCATGTCTGGAAGGCCAGCAAGGAGAGGCAGACAGGCGCGAGCCGATAAAAGAGGGCAAGCAGGCTCTGTGTCTAGAGACAACAGTGCTGGTCGGGGACGCGGTGCATTGTCATCAGCACGTGGCCATGGGACATGCTTGTCCTTCTTTTCTGCAGCTGGACATGTTGAACCGCAACATGCCAACGACTTGGTAGAGTGGATGACCAAGCCCTCTTCATCCTCCTCATCCTCTCTCACCCAGTCTCAGGGTAGTAGAAAAGCAGCTGCTAACACATCGTCGTCCCTCCTCTCAATGTCATCATCAGTGACTCCTTCCCTAGACCCACCACGTCCTCCTGAGGAGTCTCCTGAACTCTTTGAGCACAGTGTTGGGTACATGCTCCAGGAGGATGCCCAGTGTTTGGTGGGCTCTGATGATGACACTCAGCTAGAGGAAGGCAGTAGCGTGAGCACAGAGAGAGGGGATGCTCAAGAAGGACAGCAATCTGGCAGTCATGTTCCACAAGCTGCAGCATACTGCCAGGTTTGCTACAGCGATGAAGAGGGAGGGGATGATGAGGGCACTGACTCCACGTGGGTGCCTGGAAGGAGGGAGGAGGAGGAGGAGGAGGAGGAGGCACATGTCCAACGAGGCAGGATGCCCTCCGGGGGCCAGCTTAGGGGCAGCACACCGACTGAATCACACCGCAGAGCTCCGCCTGCGCAGAGCGCTTCCTCTGCGCGTTATTCTAAAAGTTCTTTGGTGTGGGCCTTTTTTGAGACGAGTGCATCAGATCGCACCGCTGCTATTTGCAACATATGTCTCAAGCGTATCTCACGTGGCCAAAACATCAGCCGCTTGGGCACCACATGCTTGACCAGACATATGTTGACCTGCCATGCAGCTCGTTGGCAAGCATACCTCAAAGACCCACACCAAAGAACAAAGCGGACCTCTCCTTGCTCCTCATCAGCTGGCATCTCCAACCCCACTAGACCTTCAGTCCTCTCTGAAACCTGCTCTGAGAGGAATGAAGGTGTAGAATTAGGTGTGTCACAGCCAAGTGCTTCCGGGAACTCTGCTAGTGGTACATCCACGTCCGATTATAGCAGACAAATGTCCCTGCCCCAGCTGCTGGACCGGCGGAAGAAATTTACTCCCAGCCATCCACATGCCCAGCGGTTGAATGCTAGCTTGGCTAAATTGCTAGCACTTCAACTGCTGCCTTTTCAGTTGGTAGACTCGGCCCCCTTCCGTGAGTTTGTACAATGTGCGGTTCCTCAGTGGCAGGTCCCCAAACGCCACTTTTTCTCACGGAAGGCAATTCCGGCTCTCTACCGGCATGTGGAAGGCAATGTCCTTGCCTCGCTGGACAGGGCGGTCAGCGGTAAGGTGCATATTACCGCTGACTCATGGTCCAACAGGCATGGACAGGGACGTTACCTGTCTTTCACGGCCCATTGGGTCACTCTTCTGGCTGCTGGGAAGGATGCAGGACAAGGTGCAGTAGTATTGGAGGTTGTTCCGCCACCACGCCTCCAAAATGCTACTATTGGTTGTGACACACCTCTCTCCTCCACCCCCTCCTCTTCTTCTTCCTCCATGGCCTCTTCCAGTGCTCTGTCCTCAGAACCAGCGGTGCTCCGTAGGCGTTGCAGGGGCTACGCAAGTACACAGGCAAAACAATGCCATGCCGTGCTTGCGCTGGTTTGTTTGGGGGACAGGAGCCACACTGGGGCGGATGTTTTGTCAGCTCTGCAGGGGCAGGCCGAGAGGTGGTTGACGCCACGCCAGCTTAAGCCAGGAATGGTGGTTTGCGACAATGGCACCAACCTCCTCTCCGCCCTCCGACAGGGACAACTGACCCATGTGCCCTGTGTAGCTCACGTCCTTAACCTGGTGGTGCAGCGGTTCTTGGGCAGGTACCCCGGCTTACAGGATGTCCTGAAACAGGCCAGGAGAGTCTGTGTGCATTTCCGCCGATCATTTAATGCCTGTGCTCGGCTGGCTGAGCTCCAAAAGGAGTTGAACCTGCCCAAGAACCGCCTTATATGTGACATGCCCACCAGATGGAACTCAACATTGGCCATGCTGCAGCGGCTGCACACGCAGCAGAGGGCCATCAATGAGTACCTGTGCGACTACGGCACCAGGACAGGGTCAGGAGAGCTTGGTTTTTTCTCACCACGCCAGTGGGGCATGATCAGGGATGCATGCACTGTCCTGTCACCGTTTGAGGAGGCCACAAGGATGGTGAGCAGTGACAGTGCATGCATCAGTGACACTATACCTCTTGTCCACCTCTTGGAGCATACGCTGCGTGGAATAATGGACAGGGCACTTGAGGCAGAACAGAGGCAGGAAGAGGAGGACTTCCTTGCCTCTCAAGGCCCCCTTTATCCAGACAGTGTTCCTGCTGTGCCACCCATCACACAGGAAGAGGGTGAGGAGGAGGAAGAGGAGGAGGAGGATGATTGTGTCAGCATGGAGGTGGAGGCTGGCACTCAGCATCAGCAGCAGCAGTCTTATAGGGATGATTTACAGTCCCAAGAAACACGTGGACTTGTACGTGGCTGGGAGGAGGTAGCTGCGGATCATGTTGTCCTTAGTGATCCAGAGGACTCCGGACCGAATGCCTCAGCTAACCTACGCTGCATGGCCTCCCTGATCCTGCAAAGCCTGCGGAAGGATCCTCGTATTCTTCGGATCAAGGAGAGGGACCATTACTGGCTGGCCACTCTCCTTGATCCACGGTACAAGGGTAAGGTTGCCGACCTTATCTTGCCATCGCAGAGGATGAGACATCTCCGGGAGGCCTTGCAGAAAGCTCTGTGCAACGCGTTCCCAGAGACTGGGAGGTCACAAACTCCTGGTCCTGGACAACGTGTTGCTGAGGCATCAGTCAGAAGGAGCGGTGGAGAAGGTGGCCGTCTGACTGATGCTTTCAGACAATTTTTTAGTCCGCAGCCCCAAGGTATGATTGGTTCCAGCACCCATCGCCAGCGTCTAATTTACATGGTGCAGGAATACCTAGGGGCAAGGTCAGACTTGGACACCTTTCCCACTGAAAATCCTCTGGCTTACTGGGTCTTGAGGATGGATCACTGGCCAGAGCTTGCACAGTATGCAATTGAGCTACTGGCCTGTCCTGCATCCAGCGTTCTTTCGGAACGCACCTTCAGTGCTGCTGGTGGCTTCGTTACCGATCACAGGGTGCGCCTGTCCACCGAATCAGTTGATCGACTGACCTTCATCAAGATGAATCAGTCTTGGATCACCCACAGCTACCAAGCACCTGAAGCTGATGTAACCGAATAATTTTTTTTGAAATACCACATCCCTTCAAGACTGCCTATGCTGATGCTGAGTGACTGTCCTGTTATGTTGATTGTCTATCCTCTTCCTCCTCCGCTGATATGTTGGAAGAACATTTTTGGTTCTGGGTGATGCCAGCAGCCCAATTTTTCTGCCCCTGTTTAACAGGGGCGTTTAAGTACAATTTTTGATGCAATGCTTTGCAGCAGGGCTAATTCCTGCAAAAAAACTAGAGTGTATGGCAGAGGTTGCAGTGTGATGGCACCAGTGCCTAAGGCCCAATTTTTCTGCCCCTGTTTAACAGGGGCGTTTAAGTAAAATTTTTGATGCAATGCTTTGCAGCAGGGCTAATTCCTGCAATAAAACTAGAGTGTATGGCAGAGGTTGCAGTGTGATGGCACCAGTGCCTAAGGCCCAATTTTTCTGCCCCTGTTTAACAGGGGCGTTTAAGTACAATTTTTGATGCAATGCTTTGCAGCAGGGCTAATTCCTGCAAAAAAACTAGAGTGTATGGCAGAGGTTGCAGTGTGATGGCACCAGTGCCTAAGGCCCAATTTTTCTGCCCCTGTTTAACAGGGACATGTAATTACAATTCTTGATATAATATTTCACAGGAGGGCCCCTTCCTGTGCCCACCCAGAGTAACTGTGAGGACTTATAGTGTTGTGGCACCAGCACCACAACCACCAAAGGTCAATTTTTCTACCACTGTTCAACAATGGCATGTAATTACAATTCTTGATATAATCGTTCACAGCAGGGCGCTCCAGCGCCCACCAAGAGTCACTTTGAGGGCTTACAATGTTGTTGCAAAACCAACACCTTGTTCCGCCATTTCTGCAGAGCATATAAGGCAGGCCCCTACTTTCAAACATCCAATTTACAAACATCTCCTACTTGCAAACGGAAGGAGACAACAGCAAGTGAGATGAAAAAAGATGGACGACAAAACAAATTATACAGGGGTGATAACCCTTCCCTATGTTTTCCAAAAAGCTTAAAGATATTTTTTTTGACTGGAGCTACACTTTAAAAATGTACCGGTTGAAAATGACAAACAGATTCAACTTAACACAACAAACCTACACAGTCCCTGTCTTGTTTGCACCGCCTGTATACTGCTGTTCTGAGTATATAGGGCCTGGGGGCCACACGCATTTCCTTTTTTTTAATATGGGTACAGGGTTCCCCTTAATGTGCGTACAAGACCCAAATAGGCTGGTAATGGGCAGGGAGGGCTACCCATGCCATTTTTCTGAATGATTTTCAACCATATTGCAGGAACCAGATATAACATTAAAACCGCAAGCAGTTTTAAATGGTGTTATTTCCGTTTAATGTCATTTTGTGCAGGGACTGTTCTAAACACGGGAAACACGTGGCACTTCACAGGCATACTATATAGACACCCCCCAGGCACCATATTTAAAGGAATATTTCACTTTTTTTTTTCACTTTAATCGTCATTAAAATCAGTGCTCCCGCCAAAACGGTAGTTTTTAAAACTTTTTTTTGCAGTGACCCATGTCCCCTGAGGCAGGAGGCAGATCGCCAAACCCTTTTTAGCATACTATCTTGCATATTAGCCGTTAAAATTAGCACTTTCCAATTCGAACGTTCGAGTCCCATAGACTTCAATGGGGTTCTAACGTTCGTGCCGAACGCGGGGGTCGTTCGCAAGTTCTGGTGCGAACCGAACCGGGGGGTGTTCGGCTCATCCCTAGTGAATATATATGCTCCCTCATAGGCTATGAACCAAAAAGGAAAAAACATGTGCAATTCAAAGAAAAAAAGGCATATAAAGTAAACTCAAACGGTTCTAAAACTATATGTGATAACATAAAGTCCATAAACAGTCCAACTGGAGAGACACCCTGTGTGGAAGGGATCTTATTCAATCGTAAAGCTTTTCAATCAGCGTGAACAAAAACCAGGTGCACCTCCACCAGACAAGTAATAATAGCCCCTTACCAGATGTCCCAGTAGGGAGCGCTTATTCACAAAATGGGTCTGCAGATGGATCAAACTTGAGCCCTCCAAATGGAACACTATCGTAAGGCAGGTTAGGAGATACAACAGTCATAAACCGTCCAGCATGGGAAGACACTGTTTGAAGCGGGTCTCAGATGTATAGCATTGTAGAATCGAGGAGGGTTCACCATAGGGAGGAAAAAAAGCGCTCCAAATAGTGTAAAATCATTTATTAAAACGAATATAAAAAACAAGAGATGCACTTACAAACATGAAAGAACATCGGGCATATCATCAAACTGGGCAAGCGTCGGCCGATCGCGAACACCAATCGATATCCCTTCTAGTACCGGTTCACATGAGGCAAGTAAGCGTGTCACGCCACCCAACGCGTTTCGTGAAAAATTCACGTCGTCTGGGGTATTAGAAGGGATATCGATTGGTGTTCGCGATCGGCCGACGCTTGCCCAGTTTGATGATATGCCCGATGTTCTTTCATGTTTGTAAGTGCATCTCTTGTTTTTTATATTCGTTTTAATAAATGATTTTACACTATTTGGAGCGCTTTTTTTCCTCCCTATGGTGAACCCTCCTCGATTCTACAATGCTATACATCTGAGACCCGCTTCAAACAGTGTCTTCCCATGCTGGACGGTTTATGACTGTTGTATCTCCTAACCTGCCTTACGTTAAAGTGTTCCATTTGGAGGGCTCAAGTTTGATCCATCTGCAGACCCATTTTGTGATTAAGCGCTCCCTACCGGGACATCTGGTAAGGGGCTATTATTACTTGTCTGGTGGAGGTGCACCTGGTTTTTCTTCACGCTGATTGAAAAGCTTTACGATTGAATAAGATCCCTTCCACACAGGGGGTCTCTCCAGTTGGACTGTTTATGGACTTTATGTTATCACATATAGTTTTAGAACCGTTTGAGTTTACTTTATATGCCTTTTTTTCTTTGAATTGCACATGTTTTTTCCTTTTTGGTTCATAGCCTATGAGGGAGCATATATATTCACTGTATACAATTATAAGTAATGTTTTATGGTTTATTTAGTTATAAGTTTGGTGTGTTAGAGTTATAGATCACAAGATACACCTGTTTAAGGTAGATTGGTTTAAATCCTAATAGAAATATTGGGGATTGCGCAGTTCTCTTCTTTTTTCTTTATTTATATAAAAGTATACATTTATTTAAGACAAAAAAAATCATCATTAAAATGGTCCTATAGAGGGAAATATACAATACACAGTATCAGATCTCTGAAGAGGAACTAGACACTTGGACGCATGTCCACCCAGAGAGGAGAACCATAGATCTTGTCCTATGTCAGATCAACCTCGACATGTTTCGCTGTGTGACCGCTTCTTCAGGAGTATACTTCAGAGGATAATGTGTGTGAACATCCCTACAAAAAACACATAATAGATGATCAAATTAGGGAACACACAACATATATGTATAGCACGGATTAGAACATGTGTGGGGGGCCAAGATCGGTTCTGCCTTAGAAATTGGCAGGTTCACGGAGCTCCGCTTGGTTATCCTGCTATCCACAGCATCCTGCACTCTATAGCCGGCAAATACTCACGCTACTTACTTGACTGCCTTCCCGGCAAGCTAAGCACTATGTCGCCGTCAAAATCACAGAAAGCCGCGGCGGCGAAATTGGCACAGTACCGCCATAGAGAATCGGCTGGGCCTGGGGAAGATGGCGGCGGGGAACAGGAGGAGGAGGTGCGGCCTGCTGGAAATACTGCTCTGCTCCTTGAGGCCATCACCCTATGCCGCACTTTGCTTACCTCTCAGATTGAGGAGGTTAAGGTGGATATATCTCACCTTCGCCAGGATTTTCACAAGCTCCGTGACCGAGTGAAAGCAGCTGAGAATCGCTTGAGCGCCGTGGAAGATGCGTTACCACCGTTGCACATCGAGACTGAAGGCCTGCAGCAGCAGATACAGCAACTGTTCTCCAAACATGATGAAATGGAGAACAGGCTCAGGAGATGCAATTTGAGGCTCATTGGCTTGCCTGAGGGAGCTGAAGGGAAAGACCCGGCTGGGTTCTTAGAAAAACTACTAATTGACACCTATGGCAGAGAGGCATTCTCCCCCATGCTGGCGGTTGAGAGAGCCCACCGCATGCCGCCTAGGGGGCCCCACCATGCACATTTATAGCCAAGATGCTTAATTTTAAGGACAGAGATATGGCACTGAGACTAACCAGATTGAAGGGCAACATAGAATTTGGCAATGCCAAACTTGCACTTTTCCCTGATTTCTCCTCAGAGGTCCAGCGCCGCCGCCGCACTTTCCTGGAGGCCAAGCGTAGATTGAGGATTCACAATTACAAGTATGCCATGATCTTTCCGGCTAGGTTGCGTGTGGAACGTGATGGGAAAGTGTCCTTTTTTGATGCAGCAGAGGAAGTGCTTACTTGGCTAGAACATCGCACGGCGGTGGCGAGGAGGGACTGAAGCTGGAGTGAGTATGTTGTTATCCTCCATTTTTACAGTTGGGCTGTTTGACCCGCTCTAATTTAGAACTATTTGCCCAGCCTGACAGAAGCTGAACTTTTCTCTTTTTTCCATGCCTGGATGCGTGGGGGAGGGGAGATGGTGAGAACTGACATTACATTCTGATGTTGTTTGCCATCTTTCTTGGCACATGAACAAATCACCCTGCCCACGCCTCATTATATGGAGATTTTACTGCAACATCCTTATAGATGCAATACAGTTTCCTGTAAATATTACTACACTCATTGTAGTCCTCTTGGGTAGTGATGGACGAACTTCCGACGGGACGTTTCGCGAACGCGGCCGATAGTTCGCGAAACGTAAAGTTCGCGGCGGGCCCCATTGACTTCAATGGGAGGCGAACTTCGCAAACCTTTAGGTCAAATTTGCAGCCACAAAATAATTATTAGCTGGGCAAACATAGTCCCACCACATGGCCAATGACATAATACATGTATGAGGTGAATTTGGGATCGATAACTACAAGCATTCTTTTTTTATATGGGAAATTGTTCTGACAATTCAGGACTGTGGAGCGCATGAAGGCAATGGAGGAGACGGAAGGTCAGGGACCAGAGTAGCCAAAGAAGAGGGTGCAGGAGATGATCACCAGCAGCGTGACATACAGCAATGACACCTGCACCGTGATAGAGTCATCTGACAGCAGCACCGTGATACAGAGCACTGACATCAGCAGCATGACATACAGCAATGACACCTGCACCGTGATAGAGTCATCTGACAACAGCACCGTGATAGAGAGCACTGATATCAGCAGCGTGACATAAAGCACTGACATCAGCACTGTGATATACAGCACTGACAGCAGCACCGTGATAGAGAGCACTGACATCAGAAGCGTGACATTAAGCACTGACATCAGCACCGCGATATACAGCACTGACAGCAGCACTGTGATAGAGAGCACTGACATCAGAAGCGTGACATTAAGCACTGACATCAGCACCGTGATATTCAGCACTGACAGCAGCAGCGTGATAGAGAGCACTGACATCAGAAGCGTGACATTAAGCACTCACACCAGCACCGTGATATACAGCACTGACAGCACCACCGTAAGCAGCCCCAGGAGTAAGTCAGCACAGCACAGGGATGGTGTGATCCCCTCATAATAAGCAGGCCCAGGAGAAACTCAGCACAGCACAGGGATGGTGTGATCCCCTCATAATAAGAACCCCCAGGAGGAAGTCAGCACAGCACAGGGATGGTGTGATCCCCTCATAGTAAGCAGGCCCAGGAGAAACTCAGCACAGCACAGGGATGGTGTGATCCCCTCATAAGCAGCCCCAGTAGAAATATGACACCGCTCAACCTCTTCAAAGAGGAGGGTAGGGGCATATAGTACGGTGTGCTTTTTTGGGACAAGGAAGTGAGCCAAATGAAGAAAGAAGGTCTGTGTGCTTGATTAAAAAAATAGTTTATAGACATATACATGGTCTACTGGTCACATGTGTTGAATTCCTCCGAGATCCATGCCTCATTCATTTTTAGAAATGTGAGGTAGTTAACACTGTCGTGAGCTAGGCGAGTACGCTTATCGGTCACGATCCCCCCTGCTGCGCTGAACGTCCTTTCGGACAGGACACTGGACGAAGGGCAAGCCAACAGTTCGATTGCAAATTGGGCAAGCTCTGGCCAGAGGTCAAGCCTGCCCACCCAGTAGTCCAGGGGTTCATCACTCCTCAGAGCGTCCACATCGGGCGTTAACCCAATGTAGTCGGACACCTGATGGTCTAGGCATTCCCTGATGCTGGATCCGGATGACACCTGTCGATGGGTCAGCTGAAAGAATGACCTCATATCCGAAGTCACCAACACATCTTCAAACCGGCCTCTTCTTGCAGGCGCTGTTGGATTGGTACCCGCAAATCCTTCTCTGGGAGTGGGAATTGCTCCTCTGCCAGCGCACGCAAAAGCAGAATGCAGCATTTCTCGAAGCAAGGCCTGGAAGTGCTGCATTCTGACAGCCCTCTGCGACGGCGGTAACATTTCCGCCATTTTGTGTTTGTACCGGGGGTCTAAGTACGTTGCCACCCAGTACTGGTCCTTGACCCTTATGCTTTTTATACGGGGGTCCCTATTAAAACACTGGAGCATGAAGGCCCCCATTTGCACTAAAGTGGAAGCGGTGTGGTGGCCTGGCTCCTGCTCATCATCCAGGATAATGTCGTCCTCTTCATTCTCCTACCAATGAAGGACTGCTGCAGTATAGGGCAGCGTTCAGCAGTAGTGCACCTCAACCCTATGTATTGTGGACCGATAACAGTCCTTATAGAATAGCAGACTGCACCTCACTCAACCCTATGTACTGTAGCACCCTAGACCAAGTTACCAGTCCTTATAAGAACTTTTGTGGACCAAGCAGGTTGTGTGTGACTGATTAGCAGACTTTACGTCAGTCCCTATACAAATGAAGGACTGCTGCAGTATAGGACAGCAGTCAGCAGTAGTGCACCTCAACCCTATGTATTGTGGACCGATAACAGTCCTTATAGAATAGCAGACTGTACCTCACTCAACCCTATGTACTGTAGCACCCTAGACCAAGTTACCAGTCCTTATAAGAACTTTTGTGGACCAAGCAGGTTGTGTGTGACTGATTAGAAGACTTTACGTCAGTCCCTATACCAATGAAGGACTGCTGCAGTATAAGGCAGCGGTCAGCAGTAGTGCACCTCAACCCTATGTATTGTGGACCGATAACAGTCCTTATAGAATAGCAGACTGTACCTCACTCAACCCTATGTACTGTAGCACCCTAGACCAAGTTACCAGTCCTTATAAGAACTTTTGTGGACCAAGCAGGTTGTGTGTGACTGATTAGAAGACTTTACGTCAGTCCCTATACCAATGAAGGACTGCTGCAGTATAGGGCAGCGGTCAGCAGTAGTGCACCTCAACCCTATGTATTGTGGACCGATAACAGTCCTTATAGAATAGCAGACTGTACCTCACTCAACCCTATGTACTGTAGCACCCTAGACCAAGTTACCAGTCCTTATAAGAACTTTTGTGGACCAAGCAGGTTGTGTGTGACTGATTAGAAGACTTTACGTCAGTCCCTATACCAATGAAGGACTGCTGCAGTATAGGGCAGCGGTCAGCAGTAGTGCACCTCAACCCTATGTATTGTGGACCGATAACAGTCCTTATAGAATAGCAGACTGTACCTCACTCAACCCTATGTACTGTAGCACCCTAGACCAAGTTACCAGTCCTTATAAGAACTTTTGTGGACCAAGCAGGTTGTGTGTGACTGATTAGCAGACTTTACGTCAGTCCCTATACCAATGAAGGACTGCTGCAGTATAGGACAGCAGTCAGCAGTAGTGCACCTCAACCCTATGTATTGTGGACCGATAACAGTCCTTATAGAATAGCAGACTGTACCTCACTCAACCCTATGTACTGTAGCACCCTAGACCAAGTTACCAGTCCTTATAAGAACTTTTGTGGACCAAGCAGGTTGTGTGTGACTGATTAGAAGACTTTACGTCAGTCCCTATACCAATGAAGGACTGCTGCAGTATAGGGCAGCGGTCAGCAGTAGTGCACCTCAACCCTATGTATTGTGGACCGATAACAGTCCTTATAGAATAGCAGACTGTACCTCACTCAACCCTATGTACTGTAGCACCCTAGACCAAGTTATCAGTCCTTATAAGAACTTTTGTGGACCAAGCAGGTTGTGTGTGACTGATTAGAAGACTTTACGTCAGTCCCTATACCAATGAAGGACTGCTGCAGTATAGGGCAGCGGTCAGCAGTAGTGCACCTCAACCCTATGTATTGTGGACCGATAGCAGTCCTTATAGAATAGCAGACTGTACCTCACTCAACCCTATGTACTGTAGCACCCTAGACCAAGTTACCAGTCCTTATAAGAACTTTTGTGGACCAAGCAGGTTGTGTGTGACTGATTAGCAGACTTTACGTCAGTCCCTATACCAATGAAGGACTGCTGCAGTATAGGGCAGCAGTCAGCAGTAGTGCACCTCAACCCTATGTATTGTGGACCGATAACAGTCCTTATAGAATAGCAGACTGTACCTCACTCAACCCTATGTACTGTAGCACCCTAGACCAAGTTACCAGTCCTTATAAGAACTTTTGTGGACCAAGCAGGTTGTGTGTGACTGATTAGAAGACTTTACGTCAGTCCCTATACCAATGAAGGACTGCTGCAGTATAGGGCAGCGGTCAGCAGTAGTGCACCTCAACCCTATGTATTGTGGACCGATAACAGTCCTTATAGAATAGCAGACTGTACCTCACTCAACCCTATGCACTGTAGCACCCTAGACCAAGTTACCAGTCCTTATAAGAACTTTTGTGGACCAAGCAGGTTGTGTGTGACTGATTAGAAGACTTTACGTCAGTCCCTATACCAATGAAGGACTGCTGCAGTATAGGGCAGCGGTCAGCAGTAGTGCACCTCAACCCTATGTATTGTGGACCGATAACAGTCCTTATAGAATAGCAGACTGTACCTCACTCAACCCTATGTACTGTAGCACCCTAGACCAAGTTACCAGTCCTTATAAGAACTTTTGTGGACCAAGCAGGTTGTGTGTGACTGATTAGAAGACTACGTCAGTCCCTATACCAATGAAGGACTGCTGCAGTATAGGGCAGTGGTCAGCAGTAGTGCACCTCAACCCTATGTATTGTGGACCGATAACAGTCCTTATAGAATAGCAGACTGTACCTCACTCAACCCTATGTACTGTAGCACCCTAGACCAAGTTACCAGTCCTTATAAGAACTTTTGTGGACCAAGCAGGTTGTGTGTGACTGATTAGCAGACTTTACGTCAGTCCCTATACCAATGAAGGACTGCTGCAGTATAGGGCAGCGGTCAGCAGTAGTGCACCTCAACCCTATGTATTGTGGACCGATAACAGTCCTTATAGAATAGCAGACTGTACCTAACTCAACCCTATGTACTGTAGCACCCTAGACCAAGTTACCAGTCCTTATAAGAACTTTTGTGGACCAAGCAGGTTGTGTGTGACTGATTAGAAGACTTTACGTCAGTCCCTATACCAATGAAGGACTGCTGCAGTATAGGGCAGCGGTCAGCAGTAGTGCACCTCAACCCTATGTATTGTGGACCGATAACAGTCCTTATAGAATAGCAGACTGTACCTCACTCAACCCTATGTACTGTAGCACCCTAGACCAAGTTACCAGTCCTTATAAGAACTTTTGTGGACCAAGCAGGTTGTGTGTGACTGATTAGAAGACTTTACGTCAGTCCTTATACCAATGAAGGACTGCTGCAGTATAGGGCAGCGGTCAGCAGTGGTGCACCTCAACCCTATGTATTGTGGACCGATAACAGTCCTTATAGAATAGCAGACTGTACCTCACTCAACCCTATGTACTGTAGCACCCTAGACCAAGTTACCAGTCCTTATAAGAACTTTTGTGGACCAAGCAGGTTGTGTGTGACTGATTAGAAGACTTTACGTCAGTCCCTATACCAATGAAGGACTGCTGCAGTATAGGGCAGCGGTCAGCAGTAGTGCACCTCAACCCTATGTATTGTGGACCGATAACAGTCCTTATAGAATAGCAGACTGTACCTCACTCAACCCTATGTACTGTAGCACCCTAGACCAAGTTATCAGTCCTTATAAGAACTTTTGTGGACCAAGCAGGTTGTGTGTGACTGATTAGAAGACTTTACGTCAGTCCCTATACCAATGAAGGACTGCTGCAGTATAGGGCAGCGGTCAGCAGTAGTGCACCTCAACCCTATGTATTGTGGACCGATAGCAGTCCTTATAGAATAGCAGACTGTACCTCACTCAACCCTATGTACTGTAGCACCCTAGACCAAGTTACCAGTCCTTATAAGAACTTTTGTGGACCAAGCAGGTTGTGTGTGACTGATTAGCAGACTTTACGTCAGTCCCTATACCAATGAAGGACTGCTGCAGTATAGGGCAGCAGTCAGCAGTAGTGCACCTCAACCCTATGTATTGTGGACCGATAACAGTCCTTATAGAATAGCAGACTGTACCTCACTCAACCCTATGTACTGTAGCACCCTAGACCAAGTTACCAGTCCTTATAAGAACTTTTGTGGACCAAGCAGGTTGTGTGTGACTGATTAGAAGACTACGTCAGTCCCTATACCAATGAAGGACTGCTGCAGTATAGGGCAGTGGTCAGCAGTAGTGCACCTCAACCCTATGTATTGTGGACCGATAACAGTCCTTATAGAATAGCAGACTGTACCTCACTCAACCCTATGTACTGTAGCACCCTAGACCAAGTTACCAGTCCTTATAAGAACTTTTGTGGACCAAGCAGGTTGTGTGTGACTGATTAGCAGACTTTACGTCAGTCCCTATACCAATGAAGGACTGCTGCAGTATAGGGCAGCGGTCAGCAGTAGTGCACCTCAACCCTATGTATTGTGGACCGATAACAGTCCTTATAGAATAGCAGACTGTACCTCACTCAACCCTATGTACTGTAGCACCCTAGACCAAGTTATCAGTCCTTATAAGAACTTTTGTGGACCAAGCAGGTTGTGTGTGACTGATTAGAAGACTTTACGTCAGTCCCTATACCAATGAAGGACTGCTGCAGTATAGGGCAGCGGTCAACAGTAGTGCACCTCAACCCTATGTATTGTGGACCGATAACAGTCCTTATAGAATAGCAGACTGTACCTCACTCAACCCTATGCACTGTAGCACCCTAGACCAAGTTACCAGTCCTTATAAGAACTTTTGTGGACCAAGCAGGTTGTGTGTGACTGATTAGAAGACTTTACGTCAGTCCCTATACCAATGAAGGACTGCTGCAGTATAGGGCAGCGGTCAGCAGTAGTGCACCTCAACCCTATGTATTGTGGACCGATAACAGTCCTTATAGAATAGCAGACTGTACCTCACTCAACCCTATGTACTGTAGCACCCTAGACCAAGTTACCAGTCCTTATAAGAACTTTTGTGGACCAAGCAGGTTGTGTGTGACTGATTAGAAGACTACGTCAGTCCCTATACCAATGAAGGACTGCTGCAGTATAGGGCAGTGGTCAGCAGTAGTGCACCTCAACCCTATGTATTGTGGACCGATAACAGTCCTTATAGAATAGCAGACTGTACCTCACTCAACCCTATGTACTGTAGCACCCTAGACCAAGTTACCAGTCCTTATAAGAACTTTTGTGGACCAAGCAGGTTGTGTGTGACTGATTAGCAGACTTTACGTCAGTCCCTATACCAATGAAGGACTGCTGCAGTATAGGGCAGCGGTCAGCAGTAGTGCACCTCAACCCTATGTATTGTGGACCGATAACAGTCCTTATAGAATAGCAGACTGTACCTAACTCAACCCTATGTACTGTAGCACCCTAGACCAAGTTACCAGTCCTTATAAGAACTTTTGTGGACCAAGCAGGTTGTGTGTGACTGATTAGAAGACTTTACGTCAGTCCCTATACCAATGAAGGACTGCTGCAGTATAGGGCAGCGGTCAGCAGTAGTGCACCTCAACCCTATGTATTGTGGACCGATAACAGTCCTTATAGAATAGCAGACTGTACCTCACTCAACCCTATGTACTGTAGCACCCTAGACCAAGTTACCAGTCCTTATAAGAACTTTTGTGGACCAAGCAGGTTGTGTGTGACTGATTAGAAGACTTTACGTCAGTCCTTATACCAATGAAGGACTGCTGCAGTATAGGGCAGCGGTCAGCAGTAGTGCACCTCAACCCTATGTATTGTGGACCGATAACAGTCCTTATAGAATAGCAGACTGTACCTCACTCAACCCTATGTACTGTAACACCCTAGACCAAGTTACCAGTCCTTATAAGAACTTTTGTGGACCAAGCAGGTTGTGTGTTAGTGATTAGCAGACTGTACGTCAGTCCCTATACCAATGAAGGACTGCTGCAGTATAGGGCAGCGGTCAGCAGTGGTGCACCTCAACCCTATCTATTGTGGACCGATAGCGGTCCTTACAGAACAGCAGACTGTACCGCACTCAACCCTATGTACTGTAGCACCCTTCACCAAGTTACCAGTCCTTATAAGGACCTTTGTGGACCAAGTAGGTTGTGTGTGACTGATTAGCAGACTGTACGTCAGTCCCTATACTGCTGAAGGACTGCTGCAGTATAGGGCAGCGGTCAGCAGTGGTGCACCTCAACCCTATCTATTGTGGACCGATAGCGGTCCTTACAGAACAGCAGACTGTACCTCACTCAACCCTATGCACTGTAGCACCCTACACAGACCAAGTTACCAGTCCTGATAAAGAGCTTTGTGGAACAAGTGAGTTGTGAATGATTAGCAGACTGCAGCAGAAGGGCAGCAGTCAAGTATAACATTCTTTCTATATTTGGAAGAAAGAATATTATACGTGTACAAGCCTATTACCATACCACTGATACCAGTCCTGAAAAGAACCTTTGTGGAACTAATAGTAACAGCAACTCTTTAAACTGACCCTCACTGCCTGACACACTGCTTCCTTCCTGTCCCTATACAAACTGGCAAAAAAGAGGAGCCTGGAACAATTACTGGTTACTCGAATAGCTCTTTTGTGGACCTGATAGTAACAGCTAATGATGATGATGATGATGATGACTAATCTGGCTGTCCCTAAAATAGCAGCAGACACAGCGCTCTGTCCCTTTCTCTAAACTGACAAAAGACACTCAGGCTGCTGCAACAATCAGCAGCACAGCAAACCTATATACACCTAACACCTATACCAGTCCTGAAAAGAACTTTTGTGTACCAAATAGCTAGCGTTTTATCTGTCCCTACTCCACACAGCAACCTTTCCCTATAGTGACAGAAGAAAGAATGTAAAATGGCCGCCGGATCGGGTGTATTTATAAGTTAGGGGGAATGTCCAAGTGTCCATGTGCTGTCATGTCTCAATTGGCTGTCCTGTACCCCATGATGGATGTGTCATAAGGTCAAAGTTCCTTTACACAGTAAAAACACGGAAGTCCGCCGGGCGAACGACGCCAATAGTCCGCCGAACTGGCGGACCGCGAACAGCCGAAATTCGCCGCGAAATGTCCGCCGGGCGAACTGTTCGGCCATCACTACTCTTGGGGACCGGATGCTCTGCCTTATTATATCCGTGGCGGGAGCCGTGAGAGTGTGAGCATCCTACCTGACTTGTGTACCATGCAGCGCAATTTACCCCCACTTACAACCTGGATCCTGCTTTTTATTGTTAGTGGATGTGGCAGAATTATACTTATCTTAAAACATCCGTTATGTTGGAACCCTAGGATCCAAAACAGCAATGCCTTACTAACATTCCTCATTGTACTACAAGAAACCCTTTTGGGTCTGCATGGGTTCCGCCACTACACATACATTTCAGAATTTTGTTTTTTTATTAGACCTTGGGTCGGTTGTATTTGTTTGGTTTAGGGCTGATGCCCGCATCATTTTGGGAGGATGCAGGGCGGGGAGGGGGTGGGGGGAGCAGGGGGGGTAGTTCTACTAAGGGTTCAGACGGTTAAACCGATATGTGTGGTACAAAAAGCACGGAATGGGTATTATTACCAATGGTATGGTACACCCGGCTGGGTGACACCGAGGGTAATGTTACAACGAATGTGGGTGCATTGGACTTGTGGCACTGGGGTCCTTCCTGATGGGGGCGGGGTGCTCGGAGTTATTATCTGATGGCCTATTTCTTGATATATGTTTGGTATGAGTTATGGCGTCATTGAAGTTTCTTACATGGAACGTGAGGGGGCTGCGTGATAAAATTAAGCTCGCGGCAGCCTTCACGGTTCTTAAAAGGTGCAGAGTGGACGTGGTAGTACTGGTTGAAACCCACGTGGAGGGGAGACTTCAGATGGCGCTACGTCGCCCATGGGTGGGTTGGGGATATCATTCAACCTACACTTCCCACTCAAGGGGAGTGTCGGTATTGATAGCCAAAACGGTTCCTTTCAAACTAGGGGAAATTGAGACTGACCCGCTTGGTCGTTATGTTTTTATACATGCAAAGTTTTATGGTGAACCCATGCTTGTGCTGGCCTGTTATGTGCCTCCTCCATTCTGCACCTCAATTCTCTCAGCGGGTTTCTCCTTTATGTCAAGATATGCCGCAACACCGGCTGTGTGGCTGGGGGATTTTAATGCTACTATGAATAATTCCATGGATAGCTTGCATTCCTCCCATGTCAGGTCTGCCTCATCTGGAGGTAGTGCTTTGTCCAAATTAATGACTTCCTTCCGGCTGGTGGACACGTGGCGGCACAAGTTTCCTTCTGCTCGTGCCTTCTTGTGTTTCTCCTCCTCTCATGATACTCTGTCCAGGATAGATTATATTTTTGTCTCCCAGATTCTCACCCCGAGAATACTTGATGCATCCTTTGAACCCCGGACTTTGTGGGACCACAGTCCATATCAAATCACTCTGTGTGCCCCTGCGTACACCTACACGGGCGTGGCGCTTGAATCCCTTCTGGCTGACTCTCTTGCCTGAGGACGATGAGCTTGGGACGGAATGGGATACATTTTTTGCTGATAATGATCACTCAGCGAGTCCCTCGACTGTCTGGGAGGCCTTCAAGCTCCACGCACGTGCTACCCTAATCTCCCGCATAAACAAGATTAAGGAAAGGGCTATAGAAAGATTGGAGGTGGAGGTGGGGAGGCTAACTGAGGTGGAACAAAATCTTATGCAGGATCCTTCACCCGCTAATGCAGCACATCTAAGCCCTTGTACACACAGTCGGAGAATCCGTCGTAATGTGTCCTATCGGACCGTTTTGTCGTATAATCCGACTGTGTGTGGTCTGCATCGGACTGTTTCCGTCGGACCAAATTTTCCAACTTGCTGGAAATATTTTCCGACAAACTGGTCCAATCTAACATACTCCGATCATGTGTAGAGAATTCCGATCGGACAAAGTGCCACGCATGCTCAGACCAAATTCCTACATCAAAGCTATTGGCTACTAGCCTGAACGTAGTCCCATCGTAATGAAATAACGTCATCACGTTCTGAACGATTAGATTTTCCGACAACTTCGTCCGACCGTGTGTATGCAACAGTTTCGGGCAAGATCCGTCGGACAAAATCCGACGGACAGAATCCATCAGATTTGGTTGTCGGAATCTCCGACCGTGTGTACAAGGGCTTAGGCTTCAAACTAGAGTGGTAGAAACCATACAATAAGAAAAGGCTAAACGGAAACAATTTTTTCTTCGGCAGTCGTTTTTTGAACATGGGGAAAAGGCGGGCAAACTACTATCGTACCTGTCCCGTGGGGAGGATAGGGCCCCCAGTGGTTATCTCCTTGGGCGGCACTCTGTTGGCAGACCCACCGGAGGTGACACTTAAGTTTCAGGAATTTTTTTCTGAGTTATACTTGTCTACAGTACCCCCGGATGGCAGTCCTGTGGATGGGTTTTTGAGCATGGTGGAGCTCCCTCAGCTGACAGCGGAACAAGCCACTATTTTAGAGGCGCCGCTGACGGTGGATGAAATTACCACGGCCATTGCAGCCTTTGCACGCTCCAAGGTTCCGGGCTCGGACGGTTTGCCAATAGAGTTTTATGCCCAATTCTCTGAAACTCTCGCCCCTAAACTACTACTGTTATATAATCATCTTTTCCAAACTTCTGAGTTACCTGCATCTATGAGAGAAGCCACTATAGTCCTGATACCCAAACCGGGAAAGGATCCCCTACTCCCAGAATCTTATTGTCCGATATCACTGCTACAAGTAGACATTAAGATATTGGCGAAAGTCCTCGCCCTACGCCTTAATCAGGTTATACTTTCACTTATACACCCCGACCAAGCGGGCTTTATGCCGGGACACAACACGTCCTTTAATTTTAGGAGGCTCTTCATTAACCTACAGGCGGTGCATGAGGAGGTGGGTACGTGAGTAGTTGTGTCTCTTGACACGGCGAAAGTATTTGACTCTGTAGAATGGCCCTATTTGTGGAAGTGTCTACAGAGGTACGGGTTTGGTCCAAATTTTCTCAAATGGGTGCAACTCCTCTATCATGCTCCGAGGGCTAGAGTGGTGGCAAATGGATGGCCATCTTCGATCTTTAGTCTGGGTAGAGGCACGAGGCAGGGCTGCCCACTGTCCCCGCTCTTATACGCCCTAGCGGCAGAGCCTTTAGCCATAGCTGTTAGAGCAGACCCAGAAATCAGGGGACTGAAAGTGGGACATGTTATAGAGAAGATCAGCCTCTATGCAGATGATACGTTATTGTACCTCGCTGACTCAGACTCATCACTAGCGAGAGCACTCCTACTTATAGAGCAATTTGGAGCATTTTCAGGCCTAAAAATGAATTGAGACAAATCCCAGATATTGCCACTAGATGCCTTCCCCCCTGTGCAATCTTCTAGCAATCTCCCTCTGCAAAGAGTTGCTACGCTTAAAGAGGGATTCCACCAAAAAAAAAAGTATTAAAAGCCAGCAGCTATAAATACTACAGCTGCTGACTTTTAATAAATGGACACTCACCTGTCCCGGGTTCCAGCGATGCCGGCAGCCGAGGCCGATCGATCGCTCGGCCCTCGGCTGCTGCCACCACCATTCTAGGTGAGGGAATCAGGAAGTGAAGCGAATCGGCTTCACTTCCCAGTTCCCTACTGCGCATGCGCGAGTCGCCCAGCGCAATAGGAATTCTCCGCGCTGTCTCTGAGACCCGTGTGTGTCCTAGCAGACAGCGCGGCACGACAGGAAATGGCGTAGACTCCCACGGGAGTCTATGCCCGGAAGTGGGTGTAAATACCTGTCTTTCCACCCCCCTCCCCCCTGAAAGGTGCCAATTGTGACACCGGAGGGGGGGAGGGTTCCGATCAGCGGAGGTTCCACTTTAGGGTGGAACCCCGCTTTAAATACTTAGGATTGCACATCTCCAGGGACTCAAGGGATTATATTGCCCTTAATATTGAACCCCTTTTCACTATGATTAAAAGTAAAACACAGGCATGGTCCCGACTCCCCCTTGGAGTGTGCGGGCGCATTAATCTTATAAAAATGATTTTATTACCTAAAGTACTATATGTCCTCTGGCACTCCCCGGTCTATCTTTCCTTAAAATATTTTAGGAAACTAGAGGCTTTCCTGAGTGCATTTGTATGGGGCGGAATAGGCATAAACTCCGCTGGCAGGCTCTAAAATGTCCAACAGACAGGGGAGCCACAGCACTACCAGATTTTAACCATTATTACATTGCAGCGCAGCTGTCTCAATTTTTTCATCTGGATAAATCTGATAGGGAACGATTTATGACAATGCTCTGCCCCAATTGGGCCCAACAAACAGGAGACCCCCTGTATGCTATTACTGCGGGTTTGGGAGCCTCCGGTCTGGGTGGAACACATGCTCCAATCCTGCAACAGTATAGACGTATATGGGATATAGCTACCCTCAGATTGGGGATCCCAACATATAATGATTTTACTCCTTTATGGGCCAATAAACATATGCATGAAGTTCTTGCTTTACAAAGGCAGGAGGTATGGAGAAAGCAAGGCATATATTATTTACAACACTTACTTCTAGATGGGGCCCTAAAGACCTTTGGTCAAATGCGGGAGGAATTTGGGGTCCATGACAGATTGCAATTCTTATACTTACAGGTGCAACACGCGGCTTTGACGCAGTTCTCACGAGGGAGATTCCCACAGCCCACTCCCAATCCTATTATGTCCATAGCCAGAAGCGAAGACCCTAAGGGTCTTATCGCCTCCTATTACGCTATGGT
Source organism: Lithobates pipiens (assembly GCF_037356315.1). NCBI lineage: Eukaryota > Metazoa > Chordata > Amphibia > Anura > Ranidae > Lithobates > Lithobates pipiens. The sequence goes on along the minus strand of NW_027507764.1, from coordinate 36,057,753 downwards.
GTCTGCCCCTGTAGCAAGCAAATGTGCATATGCCCCCAAATCACGCTGGGAAAGAGATCTAGGGCCCATTGAGGATGGTGAATGGGAAGAAGCGCTGGAGACATGCAGGGAAGTCTCCCCCAAATTGTCAGATAGATTGTCACAAATTTTTATAGTACACAGGGCCTACCTTACCCCTCTCAGAATCATAAGATATAGGAAAAACTTCCCGCTAATTTGCCCAATGTGTAAACTCAGTACGGGTAGCTTCTTCCACCTCCTCTGGTCCTGCCCCCGAATTCAGGGATTTGGTGAACAAGTAGTACATTTTTTGCATGATAATATGGGTACACCTGTGGGATTGGATCCCAAACAGTGTCTCCTGGGCATCTACCCCAAGGAGCCTGCTAGACACACCAAAACATTTATGCAGGAGACTCTGTTCTCAGCCAGAAAACTCGTTAGCAGAGTGGAAAGCGGACATTAATCTTACTCTGCCCTACAAAAAATGTATGTACAGCAACAGGGGCTGCCAAGCCAAATATTATAAACTATGGGACAAATGGCTAAATGATGCAGACTCATGTGGGTAGACAAGTGATGCATTTGCTGCCATGGGCCTGTTGGTTAGAATCGGGCTATATTCCTCATTTCCATGTCTGAAACATAGGTATTGCCCTCTTATGCGGTCACCATTGATTGATGTATGATATGTTGCAATGTTATACCATGTTGCATGTGCTTCTCATTATTGTATGTTTCCGTAATGTACACCGTGCTTTGACTGTCTGTACCTTGGTTTAACTTCTCGAGATCCGCGCTATAGCCGAATGACGGCTACAGCGCGGACCTGCTTTGCCGGGACTACGTCTATTGAAGTCATCCTGTGCACGAGCGGCCTGCGCTCTGTGATCAGCGAGTCTATGAGACTCGCCTGATCACGGATTGGAGCAAGGGGTCGATCCTGACCCCTTACCACGTGATCAGCTGTCAGCCAATGACAGCTGATCATGTGATCACAACACAGCCGGTAATCGGCTATTTTTCCTCCTCACACTGACAGCACGAGGAGAAAAAAAAAGCCGATCACCGGCGGCCATGATCGGGACATCAGTCCCGATCACGGTGAGCTGGGGACAGCTCATCAGTGCCCACCTGCCCCCTGCCAGTGCCACCAAAATTATGCCAAAAAGTGACACCCATCAGTGCCCGTAGTGCCACCCATCAGTGCCCACAGTGCCACCCATCAGTACCCACAGTGCCACCCATCAGTGCCCACAGTGCCACCTATCAGTGCCCACAATCTGCCTCGCACACACAGTGCTGCACCTCAGTGCCACATATCTGTGCCCATCAGTGTCATGTACCAGTGCCCATCAGTGCCCAGCAGTGCCACCTATCAGTGCCCATAAGTCCCATCTATCAGTTGTACCTATCAGTGCCCATCTGTGCCACCCATCCGTGCCATCTTATCTGTGCCCATCTTTGCCCACCAGTGCCGCCTTATCTGTGCCCATCATTACTGCCTTATTTGTGCCTATCGGTGCCACCTTATCTGTGCCTATAAGTGCCGCCTTAACTGTGCCTATCAGTGCCCACCAGTGCCGCCTATCAGTGCCCACCAGCGCCGCCTCATCAGCGCATTTCAATGAAGGAGAAAAATTACCTGTTTGCTAAATTTTATAACAAACTATTAAACATGATTTTTTTTATTTTTTTATTTTGCATGTTTTTTGTTTGTTTAGCAAAAAATAAAACTCCCAGCTGTAATTAAATACCACCAAAAGAAAGCTCAATTTGTGGGAAAAAAATGATAAAAATTTCATTTGGGTACAGTGTTGTATGACCACGCAATTGTCATTCAAACTGCATCAGCGCTGAAAGCTGAAAATTGGTCTGGGCAGGAGGGGGGTTTAAGTGCCCAGTAAGCAAGTGGTTAATAAAAACCGTTGTTTAAAAAAAAAAAAAAGAAATTGGCCGGTTCAAAATCCAGCTATCAATTCAGATAATTTATATGACACATAATCCCCAAGACATAAGCGTTCCCATGTATGTTGGATAATAGGAAATTACCAAGACTGGACCAATTCAAAGCAACAAGGCGTCTGCAGGCCCCGAAGGAGAAATATCTCGGGCGAGTGTGGAAGCCAGGTCATAATATGCAAATTAGACAAAGACTGTCAAGCATAAAGAATGTATATATGTGTATAATTAGGACCTCGCGTGAGTCACACTCATATAAAGTATACATAGAGCACAATCTGATATAGATCTATGTGTGTCTAAGCATACACACCCCTCTATAAGTCATAACTGATACACACCTGTTAGATGTTTGAACAGACATATGGGAGGCGTTGGGAGTATTGGAGGGACTTCTTCTCAGAGATGGGCTCATCAGATTTTAAATTAGGGACAAGGCCTAAAAAAGTATGTATATATTTATATATATATATATATATATATATATATATATACACATACACACATATATATCAGATAGTAAATAAATTCAGATATGAGGGAAAGAAAAATCACAAAGGAAAACATATGGCTGAGATTCCAATTTAACCACTTGCCGCCCTTAGTGATTTTTCTTTCCCTCATATCTGAATTTATGGCAGCCCGCCATATAGCAAAATGACGGATGCAAAGTGGTTTCAATAACCTGACCGGACGTCATATGACGTCTCCAGGATATTAAGCCACTGCGTGCATCGCGGCGATCGTTGTTGCGGTGTGTCACTCTGACAGAGAGACTCTTTACCACGTGATCAGCCGTGTCCAATCACAGCTAACCACAATGTAAACAGGAAGAGTCATTGATCGGCTTTTCCTCACTCCCGTTCCCGATCGGCTGCTCCTCTGATAGGGAGGGTCTGTGCTGATCGATTTATCAGCGCAGGCCCCCCCCACCCCCCCCCCCAGGATGCCCACCCAGGACCACCAGGGGCGCCATCAGGAGATCACCAGGGATGTCACCACCAGGTATGCTACCCTATGCCAATCAGTGCCCACAATGGGCATCACTGATTATTGTTTTGCACTGATTGGCATCCTTCAGTACTATACATTACAGTAAATCAGTGCCCATACATGCCCATCAGTGCCGCCTTATCAGTGCCTGTCAGTGCAGCCCCATCAGTGTCCATCAGTGAAGGAGAAAACATACTTATTTACAAAGTTTTGTAACCGAAACTTTGTTTTTTCAACATTTTTGGTCTTTTTTTATTTGTTTAGTTGGCTACCTCAGAGATTAGCCAGGATAGAGAAGAGCAAAGAACTCTCTCTGCTCAGAGCCGTTTGCCTTTCCCACAAGGCATCCAACACCACGACCACCACCCGGTAGACGGGTATGGAACCACAGGCAACAGAAGATCACACACTCGCCCAAGATAGCAGAGACCCCCCAATGGGCAAAATCAGAATCACAGTCATAAGGGCTTCAGACAAAGAAACGCCTTGAAAGGGGGATGATTAACAAACATAAAAAAAAATACCAACATAGTTATATGCAATAAACGATGTTTAGATAGAAATGGAGAATATAAACAGTAGTGTCAATAGAGCATATTAAGTGGGTTTGGAAAATATAGCAAAATCAAATCATGGAACAGATCATGGCACACCGAACACAAATCAGAAAGAGACTTCAATAGCAAAAGCAGGTATGGCTTCAGTAAACATTTAAACAGGAAGGAAGTAAAGGACGAGACAACGCAACATCCATGATCCCACCACAATAAAATTGAAGTAGTGAAAGGAGGAAGCCAGGAGTGAACAATTGACATCTATGCATCCGACAAATTGAGATTAAAGTGGTTGTAAACCCTCCTCGGCAAGTTTATCTGTTCATAAAGTAGATAATTAAAGTGTACTTACTGCTGTCTTTTCCAAGGAAATGGTCTTTTAATCTTAGATGACGTAATGTGCGATTGCGCAGTAGGACCGTTCGTTAACGGCACCTAATGTGTGCCGTTTCTGTATTAGCTGCATGTTGGGAAATGTCTGTGGGCGAGCTTCCCCTCTGAATGGCACCGAGAAGTCTCACGATGCTGCAGTGTTCATCTCCTTCCTGATACCGCGCTACGGCGCATGCGCGGAATTTCCTAAGGCATACAGAGTAAAGGCGGAAGTGACGTCCAGAAAGGATTCAGCAAACAGCACATACAATGGCGCGGCCAATACCCAGAAATTAAAATAATCTAAAGACCCTAAAAAGGGTATTTGCAGACCTCTTTCTAGGCTGATTTCTATCTATTATATCTTGTAATGGGCTATTGTATGTTAAAATTAGAAAAATAAGAAAAATCAGCCGGGGTTTACTTCTTCTTTAATACATAGCGATAAAAATGGTTTGTATGAATTCCTCTCATTAATCCCAGAGTATTGGGTAGCCGATAATCTTTCTAACAACAGGGTTTCAGCCCTCAGGATTATATTGTCCCAGTCACCACCTCTGGGACTGGGAGGAATGACCTCAAGTGCAAAAAAGGAGACTGATCTATTGTCAAACCTATGATATAGGCCTATATGTCTAGCGACCAAAGTGGTAATTTTGCTTGAGCATGAACAATATACATGATCCCTGATTCTCAGGCCAAACTCGAAAATGGTCTTACCGATATAAAAGTCATTAAATAGATGACCTCTCTGGTGGAACAGTCAGCATGGTATCGGGACTGATGCCATTGACCATTATGTAAACGAATACCCCTACCTTCTGTAATCCAAGGGCAGCGACTGCGTCTCCCACAACGATATGTTCTCCATAATGATCTAGAAGAAGAGTCTGGGGTTTGCATGTAATGGCTGGAAGTTAGGGTATCTCACAAGGAGATGGCTCGTTTAAAAACCAGTTCAGGGATTGGACGTACGTACTTGGAGAGAGTTGCATCTTCTGCCAATAAGTGCCAATGACAAGACATGGACGTTCGCAAATTGGACTCATGGGCTGAGAAGCGGGGTGATATATTTCACTGTATGAGCCTAACTGATGGTAGAAGATTTATACAAAAGATCAACTCGTGACCTCAGTCTGGCTTTATTATAAGCTTTCCTGAGGAGTGTTTTAGAGTATCCTCTAGCCAAAAGTCTGCTCTGTTAAAGATCTGCCTGACTACAAAAGTCCTCATCTGTTGAACAATTTCTGCGTAAACATAAATACTGGGCATAAGCTATACTACGAGGGCCGGGGGTGAACTGGAAGCGTGCAAGATAGTATTACCAGAACTTGGTTTCCGATATGAATCAGCAGCCGATTCACCCCTATCATTGATCATGATGGTAAGGGCCAAAAAAGCGATCCGAGTAGGGCTGATACTATGAGTATGGGTGACACAGGGGGATGGAATCTGTCTGATTTATTGTTTGTACCTTATATAAGGGAGTGTAGCAGTAGTGGCAGTATACCCCAGATGAAGTCCTAACGGACGAAACGCGTCGGGAAGACTCCACTACGGCCTATTTTATCGATAAGCGCTTGAATAACTACATAAATGTAAGTTTATTACTACTTTTAATAAATTTTATTTTAAACGGTATCACGCTATTTTGGCCATATTTTTCTGCCCTATGTGGATTTCGGTTTGTGTCGGAGATCTCTTTTTAACGGTAAAGATCAAGTGTGTTTAAGAATTGGAGAAAGGCAACCCCCATGGTTTGACCAATCGATCTGCGATCTGAGAGTCTGTTCCCTAGATCAGAATAATAAGCCCGTGTGACCCCTTGAATATATGTTTATTCGGGTCAACAACATCTGGTAAGCCTACATCCGTCAAGGTGGTGGTATCAGCACTTGGGCGACCTTTTGGGAGAACTACCTTCGGATAGTTCTTTTGAAACTCTCACTTCATATTTGGGACTTCACTTCTACACATGGACTTTTTGTATTAATTTTTCTAAATTGCATTTCTCGTACACTTATTCATCTTTTTATATATAGTGTTCATTTTTTTAGAAAGTACATTAACAAGTACTAATATATAGCACCATTGGTGTGCACCGTACAGTTGCATGTAATATTGCAAGGGTCTGTATTATTTTTTTGTCACTAATTTATTATGTTTACAGATTCACATATCACTATTTAGCGCTACACTTTATATATAATTTTCTGATACTATGAGTAAACTTAAGGTTAAAGTCATTGATGTTCAAAATATCCAGAAAGGACAGAAGTTCATCCTTGGATCCTGTCCAAATAATGAGCAGGTCATCAATATAAAGAAACCAATAAAGTATTTTATTCAGCCAGCACTCAAATCGCTCACCCGCAAAGATCCATCTTTCCCAGCCTCCTAAGTATAAGTTAGCGTAGGACGGGGCACGACAAGCGCCCATCGCTACTCCCTGTTTTTTTAAGTACGTCCAATCCATGAAGGTAAAATGGTTATGACTTAAGATGAATATAAGCTGCAAAACAAAGTGACTGTCATGGTCATCTCCGGAATCCAGCGGCTCATGGAAGGCCTACCCACGGAATCCCCTCGTTGAGTGTTAATAGGTATCCATGGGCGCGCGTTGGCGCGAACGGACGCACGCGGGTGCGAGTGGGTACGAACGGGCGCACGCGGGTGCGCGATGTTGCGAACGGCTGCACGGTTTCACACGGGCGCGCGCAGGCACGCCGTGCGACCGTTCTTGGCGCCCAGAGGGCTTCTTAAAGAATCCGTTTCAGTGCCTCGGTGCTGTCCAGTCTACAGCGTTCCGGTTACTCTGCCTCCTGCTTACCTGATTGTTCCTGTTCCGTTCTACCCGGCCTGTTCCTGACGATCCCTGCCTGCTGCCAGCCTTGACCCTTGGACTGTTTGACCACGCTTCTGCCTTCTCCTGTGTACTGCTGCTGCCCGCCTGTTACCGACCCGGCTTGTACCTTGACCTCGCTTGTTCTGCCAGCTGTTCCAGTCTGACCACCCGTGCCTGCTGCTGTCTGCTGCCTGCCTGCCAGCTGTTCCAGTCTGACCATCTGTGCCTGCTGTTGTCTGCTGCCTACCTACCAGCTGTTCCAGTGTGACCATCTGTACCCGCTGCCAGCCACTGTCTGCTTACCAGCTGTTCCAGACTGACCACCTGTGCCTGCCGTTGTCTGCCGTCAGCTCCAGGGCCAGTTCTACTCTTCACCTGCTCGGCACTTGTGCCCTCTGAATTCTAGAATCCCTGTCTCCACTTCCAGGGAATCTCGAGCTAGAGGCTTACGAGAGGCCGCTCCCTGCATTCCGGGCTCCCTCCACCAGGTACGTGACAGTGACTATGTGGCCAGTTAGTTTTGTCCTGCTCCATAAGAAAGGACCCAATCACCCAGATGCCCTGCTCGTGTGGGATGCTACAATACAAGGCCTCTATGTACACAGCAACGAGCAGAGCACCCGGGGGAACATGGGTCCCCTCTATATGTCGCAGGAGATCAGAGGTGTCCCAAATGTAGGATGGTAAACAAGTCACATGAGGCATTAATACATAGTCAACATACTTACTCGCTTTTTCCATAAGGGATTCATTACCAGAGGTCTACCTGGGGGGGTCAGACAGGTTCTTATGCACTTTAGGAAGTGCATAAACAGTGACTAGGTGTGAATACTTGGGGTTGAGATATTCAAAAGTTCGAACATCGATCAAACCCCTTATATAGGCGTTGATACATAGTGATCGTAGTTCCTCCGCAAATAGGGAAATTTGATCAAAACTAATGGGATGATACCATTCATTGTTTTTGAGAATTGTTTAAACACATCCTCTAATATTGAGGGTGGGACATAACTATGTTCCCACCCTTATCAGAGGGCTTAATAATAATCTCCTTACGGAAACGGAGTGACTTTATACATGGTCAGATTTTCTGTCTGAAAATGTTCGATGGGAGCTTCTGGTCGGAAATTCTGACCGCGTGTAGGTGCCATCGGAACATTTTCCATCGGAATTTCCAACACACAAAATTTGAGATCTGGATCTCAAATTTTCCAACAACAAAGTCCGTTGTCGGAAATTCCGATCGCGTGTACACAATTCTGACGCACAAAGTTCCACGCATGCTCGGAATCAAGCAGAAGAGCCGCACTGGCTATTGAACTTCAATTTTCTCGGCCCGTCGCACGTCACCGCATTCTTGACGTTCGAAATTTCCGAAAAACATTGTGTGACCGTGTGTATGCAAGACAAGTTTGAGCCAACATCCGTTGGAAAAAATCCCATGAATTTTGTTGTCGGAATATCCGATCGTGTGCACGTGCCATAAGGCTTCAGTCTGTTCAGGGGTCAAATTGATATCGGGTGTAGACCATTGTCAGGATTTAAGGTCCCTAATGGTAAGTTGCAAAAAATGTTTGGACATCAACTCATGACCTCAGTCGGGCTTTATTATAAGGCTTCCTGAGGAGTGTTTTAGAGTATCCTCTAGTCAAACATCTGCAATGTAAAAGATCTGCCTGACTACGAAAGTCCTCATCTGTTGAACAATTTCTGCGTAAGGTATACTACATATAAGTGGGGCCGAGTGTGAACTGGAAGCGTGCAAGTTCCGGTAATACTATCTTGCAGGTTTCCAGTTCACACCCGGCCTCACCTATTCATAGTATATCTTACGCCCAGTATTTACGTCTACGTAGAAATTTTTTCAATTTCTCAATTGTTCAATTTCAATTGTTTGTGACCTTTTGTTTCACATTGTTTGGCTTAGGACCAGTTTTTTTCACCTGTAACTACTTTGTGATGGTGAGTCCTGGTCAGTCTTATGAATTAGCCTGTATAATTCAATCTCTACAGGGTGTGTCATTATATCATACATTTATGATCTTGTTACCCTTTTTAACCACTTCAATACTGGGCACTTATAAACCTTCCTGCCCAGACAAATTTTCAGCTTTCAGCGCTGTTGGAATTTGAATGACGATTGCGTGCTCATGCTACACTGCAACCAAACGAAATTTTATCTCGTTGTTGCCCTTTTTTAATTGGAATCTCAGCCATCTTTGCGATTTTTCTTTCCCTCCTATCTGAATTTATTATCTGAAATGAGATATATATACTTTTTCAGGCCTTGTCCATCGTTTAAAATCTGATGAGCCCATCTCTGAGAAGAAGTCCCTCCAATACTCCCAACGCCTCCCATATGTCTGTTTAAACATCTAACAGGTGTGTATCACTTAAGACTTATAGAGGGGTGTGTATGCTTAGACACACATAGATCTATATCAGATTGTGCTCTATGTATACTCTATATGAGTGTGACTCAAGCGAGCACACTTAGTATCTGGACAGCCAGTATATCATACTGGTGGTCCTTTCTATAATATATTATGCATTTTTATCTAATTATACATATGCAGTGGGGCAAAAAAGTATTTAGGCAGCCACCAATTGTGCAAGTTCTCCCACTTAAAAAGATGAGAGAGGCCTGTAATTGTCATCATACAGTGCCTTGCGAAAGTATTCGGCCCCCTTGAACTTTTCAACCTTTTGCCACATTTCAGGCTTCAAACATAAAGATATAAAATTTGAATTTTTTGTGAAGAATCACCAACAAGTGGGACACAATTGTGAAGTGGAACGAAATCTATTGGATATTTTACACTTTTTTAGCAAATAAAAAACTGAAAAGTGGTGCGTGCAAAATTATTCGGCCCCTTTACTTTCAGTGCAGCAAACTCACTCCAGAAGTTCAGCGAGGATCTCTGAATGATCCAATGTTGTCCTAAATGACTGATGGTGATAAATAGAATCCACCTGTGTGTAATCAAGTCTCCGTATAAATGCACCTGCTCTGTGATAGCCTCAGGGTTCTGTTGAAAGCGCAGAGAGCATCATGAAGACCAAGGAACACACCAGGCAGGTCTGTAATACTGTTGTGGAGAAGTTTAAAGCCGGATTTGGATACAAAAAGATTTCCCAAGCTTTAAACATCCCAAGGAGCACTGTGCATGCGATCATTTTGAAATGGAAGGAGTATCAGACCACTGCAAATCTACCAAGACCTGGCCGTCCCTCTAAACTTTCAGCTCAGACAAGGAGAAGACTGATCAGAGATGCAGCCAAGAGGCCCATGATCACTCTGGATGAACTGCAGAGAACTACAGCTGAGGTGGGAGAGTCTGTCCATAGGACAACAATCAGTCGTACACTGCACAAATCTGGCCTTTATGGAAGAGTGGCAAGAAGAAAGCCATTTCTCAAAGATATCCATAAAAAGTCTTGTCTAAAGTTGGCCACAAGCCACCTGGGAGACACACCAAACATGTGGAAGAAGGTGCTCTGGTCAGATGAAACCAAAATCCAACTTTTTGCCCACAATGCAAAACGATATGTTTGGCGTAAAAGCAACACAGCTCATCACCTTCAACACACCATCCCCACTGTCAAACATGGTGGTGGCAGCATCATGGTTTGGGCCTGCTTTTCTTCAGCAGGGACAGGGAAGATGGTTAAAATTGAGGGGAAGATGGATGCAGCCAAATACAGGACCATTCTGGATGAAAACCTGTTGGAGTCTGCAAAAGACCTGAAACTGGGACGGAGATTTATCTTCCAACAAGACAATGATCCCAAACATACAGCAAAATCTACAAAGGAATGGTTCACAAATAAACGTATCCAGGTGTTAGAATGGCCAAGTCAAAGTCCAGACCTGAATCCAATCGAGAATCTGTGGAAAGAGCTGAAAACTGCTGTTCACAAACGCTCTCCATCCAACCTCACTGAGCTCGAGCTGTTTTGCAAGGAAGAATGGGCAAGAATTTCAGTCTCTCGATGTGCAAAACTGATAGAGACATACCCCAAGCAACTTGCAGCTGTAATCGCAGCAAAAGGTGGCTCTACTAAGTATTAACGCAAGGGGGCCGAATCATTTTGCACGCCCCACTTTTCATTTTTTTATTAGTTAAAAAAGTTTCAAAAATCCAATAGATTTCGTTCCACTTCACAATTGTGTCCCACTTGTTGGTGATTCTTCACAAAAAATAAAAATTTTATATCTTTGTTTGAAGCCTGAAATGTGGCAAAAGGTTGAAAAGTTCAAGGGGGCCGAATACTTTCGCAAGGCACTGTAGGTATACCTCAATTATGAGAGACAAAATGTGGAAACAAATCCAGATAATCACATTGTCTGATTTTTTTAATAATGTATTTGCAAATTATGGTGGAAAATAAGTATTTGGTCAACTACAAACAAGCGAGATTTCTGGCTCTCACAGACCTGTATCTTTTTTAAGAGGCTCCTCTCTCCTCCACTCATTACCTGTATTAATGGCCCCTGTTTGAACTTGTTATCAGTATAAAAGACACCTGTTCACAACCTCAAACAGTCACACTCCAAACTCCACTATGGTGAAGACCAAAGAGCTGTCGAAGGACACCAGAAACAAAATTGTAGACCTGCACCAGGCTGGGAAGACTGAATCTGCAATAGGCCAGCAGCTTGGTGTGAAGAAATCAACTGTGGGAGCAATAATTAGAAAATGGAAGACATACAAGACCACTGATAATCTCCCTCGGTCTGGGGCTCTACACAAGATCTCACCCCGTGGGGTCAAAATGATCACAAGAACGGTGAGTAAAAATCCCAGAACCAAACGGGGGGGACCTAGTGAATGACCTGCAGAGAGCTGGGACCAACGTAACAAAGGCTACCATCAGTAACACACTATGCTGCCAAGGACTCAGATCCTGCAGTGGCAGACGTGTCCAGCTTGCTTAAGCCAGTACATGTCCGGGCCCATCTGAGGTTTGAGAACATTTGGATGATCCAGAAGAGGATTTGGAGAATGTCATATGGTCAGATAAAACCAAAGTAGAACTGTTTGGTAGAAACACAACTCGTCGTGTTTGGAGGAGAGAGAATGCCGAGTTGCAACCAAAGAACACCATACCTACTGTGAAGCATGGAGGGTGGCAACATCATGCTTTGGGGCTGGTTCTCTGCAAAGGGAACAGGACGACTGATCCATGTACATGAAAGAATGAATGGGGCCATGTATCGTGAGATTTTGAGTTCAAACCTCCTTCCATCAGCAATGGCATTGAAGATGAAACGTGGCTGGGTCTTTCAGCATGACAATGATCCCAAACACACCGTCCGGGCAACGAAGGAGTGGCTTCGTAAGAAGCATCTTTAGATCTAAAATTTTCCGACAACAAAATCCAATCATGTAAATTCCGATCGTGTGTAGACAATTCCGAAGCACAAAGTGCCACGCATGCTCAGAATAAATTACGAGACAGAAGCTATTGGCTACTGGCTATTGAACTTCATCTTTATAGTCCCATCGTACGTGTTGGTACGTCACAGCGTTCTTGACGATCGGAATTTCCGACAACTTAGTGCGACCGTGTGTAAGCAAGACAAGTTTGAGCCAACATCCATCAGAAAAAAATCTGATGGATTTTGTTGTCGGAATGTCCGATCGTGTGTACAGGGCATTAGTCTGCAAAAAGACTTGAGACCGGGGCGGAGGTTCACCTTCCAGCAGGACAGCGACCCAAAACATACGGCCAGAGCTACAATGGGATGGTTTCGATCAAAGGCCCAGTCAAAGTCCAGACCTAAATCCAATGGAGAATCCGTGGCAAGACTTGAAAATTGCTGTTCACAGACGCTCTCTATCCAATCTGACAGAGCTTGAGATATTTTGCAAAGAAGAATGGGCAGAAATGTCCCTCTCTGGATGTGCAAAGCTGGTAGAGACATCCCCAAAAAAGACTTGCAGCTGTAATTGCAGTGCAAGGCGGTTCTACAAAGTATTGACTCCGGGGGGCGCCATACAAATGTACCCCCCACACTTTTCACATATTTATTTGTAAATGTTGAAATCCATTGATCATTTTCCTTCCACTTCCCAATTATGGACCACTTTGTGTTGGTCTATCACATAAAATCCCAATAAAACACATTTACGTTTTTGGTTGTAACATGAGGAAACGTGGAAAATTTTCAAGGGGTGTGAATACTTTTTCAAGGCACCATATGTATGAATGTGAGTTAGGGACCGTAAATTGCAAGCTCCCTGAGGGTTAGGGACTGACGTGAATGTACAATATATGTAAAAGCGCTACGTAATTACACAAACAGTCCTAAAGTGATATTTCCAACTAACGCTCCAACCACCACCACAAGGACATCCTTACCAGAGCCCGAGACCACATAAGAAAGGAGGCCTAATACTGCTTTAAATGCCTCCAGGAAGAAGATGTCTTAGAATCCTTCACACAGGAATTAAAGACCGGCATCCACCAAATTGCCACATCCACCCCAGGCAGCAGGTCACACATAGAGAAGAAGGGGGAGACCTCATAGTGTTGTATTTTTTACGCTCATCATTTTATTAAAAAGCACATTCATTCACTCACAGAATAGAAAACAGCTAGACGGTGACGTCACTGCTCGCCTCCGCCCTTACGTGAAGCGTCCCATAGAACATCGTCAAAGGGTTGGCTGGGATGGATGTGGCAATTTGGTGGATGCCGGTACTTTTGTTCCAGTGTGATGGATTCTACGGCTTCTTCTTCGGTGGTCCCGGGCTCCGGTAAGGATGTCCATGTGGTGGTGGTGGTTGGAGCATTGGTTGGAAATTTCACTTTGGGACTGTGGATTTTTGTTTACGCAGCGCTTTTACATATATTGTACATTCACATCAGCCCCTAATCCTCAAGGAGCTCCAGAAAGAAAGTCCATGTGATGGTGGTTGGAGAACTGAGATTGGTGGAGGCTTCTCAGTTCATAGTTGGAATTGTCACTTTGGAACTGTTTTGTGGACTTAATTTATTTTATTTGAAAACAGCTTATTTTATTTTATTTATTTTTGTATGTACAACAGCAAGACTTTTTTTTTTTTTATGTAAACTTTTAGAGTATTATAGCACATACTGTACCTACTTACATCGATCCAAGGTGAACGAATGGAATTATATAAAAACTGCCATACCTGGAATTCTTTTTTTAACCTTCTTTATGGTCCAGTGAGCTCCAAAACGTTGATCCTGTAATAAAACAAATTGTAATATTCCGAGCAAAAGAACAATTAAATTCTGTGTACACGCCTGACAAGATCCAGGATGTCGCCAGTGAAATATAGGCACCTGACCTGCCCACATCCGTGTCTGGTGTATAATGTCACACCATCCTCAGCGTGGCCCCAATGGTGGACCCCTGCCAAAACAATCCTCCTGTAATGAAATCCTTTGTCTCAGAGAACTCAGCAGCTGGCAATATGTCAAAGAGACTCCGATGAAACGATTTAATGAAAAAAATAAATAAAGGGCTCACCTTCGTCGAGAAACCTGCACCTGCCAGCCAACCATTTAAGGGGTCTAAATTAATAATAATGAATAATTATTAATATCATTAATAAATATTAATTATTAAAAATAAAAAGTATAAATATTAAAAATTATATAAAAAATATAAAATAAAATATAAAAAAGTATATAATAGTAAAATATTAAGTATGTAATAATATTTAATTCATTATTAATAAATATTAATAATATACATTTTAATTAATACTTATTATTAATTATAAATAATATAAAATAAAAATACCTAAGAAAAATGAAATATAATAATTTATTAATATTTAATTAATTATGAATGAATATTAATAATACACTTAATTAATACTAATTAATAATAATTAATAATTATTAATATCATTAATAAATATTAATTAATAAAATAAAAAGTATAAATATTAAAAATATATAAAAAGTATAAATATTAAAAATATATAAAAAATATAAAATAAAAACGTATATAATAGTAAAATATTAAGTATGAAATACAATTTTATTCAATATTAATAAATATTAATAATATACATTTTAATTATTACTAATTAATAATTATAAATAATATAAAATAAAAATATCTAAAATAAATAACATAATTATTTATTAATATTTAATTATGAATATATATTATTAATAATACTCCTAATACTAATAAGTATTCATAATATAAATAAATAAGATAAAATCAAAATCAAAAACAAAATCTAAATGTTAATCATTATTTATTTTATTATTAATAAATAATAATAATCTTAAATTAATACTACAAAGTGGTGTTACCAGTTCTACGGACAGCTACTATATCCACATCCTGAAATCACGAAAGTATACAAGGGAGAACAAGGAAGCGGGACTTTTAATGAAGTACGCAGAGGGTCAAATGTTGTGTGGAGTCATAATTAACATATCTATAATAGGTGTAAAAGAGTAGGTAATTTGTCTCATAATAATTCAAATTCGATAGAAAATTCATATACTACTCACATAATTAACCGATTGCTGCCCACCGGCCATCATACGGCGCGGCTCTCATTTAAACAGGGAATGCGCGCGATCGTGCGCGCGCATTCCTGTTCCTTCGGTAGCGGCGTGTCACGGAGACACCGATCACAGTTGGTACCGCCCCACTTTGCACGGCGCATGCATGCGTTCGGAAGCGCGCTGCCCGTGCACGTCGGGGGCAGCGTGTTCCCGGGAACACTGTTCGTCACTGATGGTGTTAAACCGCCATTGACTGGCGGCTGTTTACCACGTGATTGGCTGTGATCCTTTCACAGCCGATCACTAAATGTAAACAAACCGCAGTAACAAGATGTTACCGGGTTCTCCTCCTCAAACACCGATCGTGCCTACACTGCCTACAGTGTACACCAATCACACTGATTGCCCCCCCAATAAAGAGTACCTGTCACCACCCATCAAAGTACCTGTCACAGTCCATCAGAGTAACCGAGTACTTGTCACAGTCCATATGAGTACCGAGTACTTGAGTACCTGTCACTGCCCTTCATAGTACCCGAATACCAGTCACCAGCCCATCAGAGTACCTGAGTACCTATCTGTAGCCCATCAGAGTACCCGAGTACCTGTCACCAGGCCATCAGAGTACCCAAGTACCTTTCACCAGGCCATCAGAGTACCCGAGTACCTTTCACCAGCCCATCAGAGTAACTGAGTACCTGTCACCAGGCCATTAGAGTACCCGAGTACCTGTCACCAGGCCATCAGAGTACCCGAGTACCTGTCACCAGCCCATCAGAGTAACCGAGTACCTGTCACCAGGCCATTAGAGTACTCGAGTACCTGTCACCAGGCCATCAGAGTACCCGAGTACCTGTCACCAGGCCATCAGAGTACCCGAGTACCTGTCACCAGGCCATCAGAGTACCCGAGTACCTGTCACCAGCCCATCAGAGTACCCGAGTACCTGTCTGCAGCTCAAGTTACCCGAGTACCTGTCTCCAGCCCATCAGAGTAACCAATTACCTATCTGCAGCCCATGTCTCATAGGATATACATTTTGTGGGTAATTTCACTGTCCTGGTGCTCAAGGATCTTCAAAAATGTGATAGGTAGCAATGAAATGAGATGTGTAATTTATGCTCCTAGAACGCCTGAAGGTACTACTTCAATGTTGGTCCTTTGTATGTGGCCAGGCTGTGTAAAAGTATCACACATGTGGTATCGCCATATTTCAGAAGAGTAGCAGAATGTATTTTGGGGTGTCATTTTTGCTATATACATGGTATGTGTTGAAGCTATATTATAAATTGACAACTTTGTGTAAAAAAAAAAATGCGTTTTCATTTTTTTTCCACGTTTTCCAATAACTTCTGGAAAAAAATAAACACTTCAAAAGACTCATTCTGCCTCATAGAATATACGTTGGGGTGTTTGCTTTCCAAAATGGGGTCATTTTGTGGGCAATTCCATTGTCCTGGTGCTCCAGGGCCTTCAAAAGTGTAATAGGTGGTTGAGAAATGAGATGTGTCATTTATGCTCGTAGAACGCCTGAAGGTACTACTTCAATGTTGGGCCTCTGTATGTGGCCAGGCTGTGTAAAAGTCTCACACATGTGGTATCGCCGTACTCGGGAAGAGTAGCAGAATGTATTTTGGGGTGTAATTTGTTGTATGCATATGCTGTGTGTGAGAAATAACCTGATAATATTAAAATTTTGTAAAAGAAAATGTTTTAAAAAATCTTCATTTTGCAAAGGATTGTGGGAAAAAATGACAACTTTAAAAAAACTTGCCGTGCTACTTACTTAATACCTGGGGGGTATTTGTACTTTCCTGACTTGTTGGTGTCTCAAGAAATGAGATACACCTGATGTACTGAAGGCCTGATCAGATGTGATCAATTTTCAGTGATTGGCACCATAGTTTGTAGACTCTATAACTTTCACAAAGACCAAATAATATACACTAATGTGGGTTGTTTTTACCAAAGATATGTAGCAGTATGAATTTTGGCCAAAATGTATGAAGAAAAATTACTAATTAGCAAAATTTTATGACAGAAACAAAGAAAAAGGCATTTTTTTCCACAAAATCTACGATCTTATTTTATTCATAGCACAAATATATAAAAAAGCTGCTACTGATTAAATACCACCAAAAGAAAGCTCTATTTGTGTGGAAAAAAAAAAAAAGGACGCAAGTTTCATATGGGTACAGTGTTGCATGACTGAGTAATTGTCATTCAAACTGTGAGAGCACCGAAAGCTGAAAATTGGTCTGGGCAGGAAGGGGGGTGTAAGTGCCCGGTATTGAGGTAGTTAAATACCTGCATAGAGTAAAATATTGAATGAAAAACTTTATTTCATACATAAATACATAATTCATAAATAATCCAAAAAAAAGCATAGCACATGATATATATAGAAAAGCCCAAAATTTGATAGCACATGATTGGAATATAATCAAATATATAATGCATGAACAGAATCCACAATGACGGGGTAGGATACAGTATACGATTTAAACACAAGGTCTGTTGGCTCAACGTGTTTTGTGACTGTGTAAACTATTATTAATTATTAATCATTATAAATAATATAAAATACAAATACAAAAAATAATTATGAATTAATATTTAATTAAATAACTATTAATAAATAATAATAATAATTGTCTTAATACAAATTAATAATTATAAATCCTATAAAATAAAAGTATTTAAAAATATGAAATATAATTATTAATATGTAATTAAATAATAAATATTATTAATAATACATTTAATTAATACTAATTATAAATAATATAAATGAATTAATGAGATAAATAATATAAAAGTGTTTAAAAAGAAATATAATTATTAATATTGAATTAACTTGTTATTATTAAATATTAATAATAATCTTAAATAATGCAAATTAATAATTATTAATCATTATAAGTAAAATAAAAAAATAATTATGAATTACTATTTAACTAACTATTAATAAATATCAATAATAATAATCTTATTAATATTAATTAATAATCTTATTTAATACTAATTAATAATTATAAATAATAAGAGTATTTAAAAAAGCAAATATAATTATTTATTATTATTTAGTTCGTTATTAATAATTAAGTAATAATTAATTAAATAACTATTAATAATATTAATAAATAATAATAATTGTCTTAACACAAATTAATAATTATAAATCCTATAAAATAAAAGTATTTAAAATATGAAATATAATTATTAATATTTAATTAATAAATATTATTAATACGTTTAATTAATACTAATTATAAATAAATGAATGAGATAATTAATATAAAATAAAAGTGTTTAAAAAGAAATATCATTATTAATATTTAATTAACTTGTTATTATTAAATATTAATAATAATTTTAAATAATGCTAAATAATAATTATTAATCATTATAAGTAAAATAAAAAATAATTATGAATTACTATTTAACTATTAATAAATATCAATAATAATAATCTTAATAATATTAATTAATAATCTTATTTAATACTAATTAATAATTATAAATAATACGAGTATTTTAAAAATATATATAATTATTAATTATCTATTATCATTTAATTCATTATTAATAATTAATGAATAATGCTCTTAATAATAATATATATATTAATCATTATAAATAAAATAAAAATACAAAAAAATATTATTTAACTATTAATAAATATTAATGACAATAATGTTAATTGATACTAATTACTAATTATTATTCATTATAAATAACATAAAATAAAAATACAAAGAATAAGTATTAATTAATATTTAATTAACTAATTATTAATAAATATTATTATTATTATTATTATTATTAATAATAATAACAATAATAATAATCGTAAATGATAATTAATTAATAATTTTTCAACATTAATTAAAAAAAAGATTGTAGTGCAGATGTCTCAACATTCATGCAAAAGTCACAAGTAATATTTGTAATATGCGAGAAGGGTCAGTTTCTTCTTTTCACAAGGCGAATGTCACATTTCCTAATATTCGATCCTAAGAGAAAATAGTCTAAACACTATAGGCTTAAGCTGACCATAGATGTATCAGAATTTGTCGGGTTCAGCAGGAACCAGCCAAATATTGTGTTTCATTTCTATTTTTATATGTACATAAAACTACAATACAAAAGTGATAATATATATATATATATATATATATATATATATATATATATATATATATATATATATATATATATATATATATATATATATATATATATATATATATATATATATATATATATATATATATATATATATATATACACACATACATACATACATACATACATACATACATACATACATATATATACACACATATCTGAAAAAAACTAATATTGACCAAATATTGATCCATCTATGGTCATCCCAGCTTGACAGCTAATCTACTCGCTGACTTCTCTTGAACAGGACTGTTGGAAAACTTCAATCAGCGCCTGCAGCACTCCGGCACTATTCACAGTGGCGAGGATTCCTCCATTCACATTGCTTGTGTGGACAGGAGAATCCAACCCCCCCCCCCCCCCCAAAAAAAAAAAAAAATACTATAATAATAATTGATTTATTTTGTGTTAGGGTGATAAGTTATTTGTTATTATTATTTTATTCCACTCCAAATCGCCAGAAGCTCAAAAAAGTTCTGGAGCTTGTTTTGTAGAGCGAATCGGGCAGATTTGCGCCTTATTTTGGCGTGTTTTTATTCCCATAGAAATAAATGGGAGCGCGTAATTTGCGCGTTTTCGTGCGCACTTGTGCGTTTTGATGTGCAGATTTACTCGATTTTCTGCTCAAGTGAAAACATTAAAAAACAATTAAATAGTAATACTATATGAATAAATAAATGTAAAAAAAAAAAAAAACTGAAATAACAAAAATCATCATAAATAATAAATACATAAAATAAATTAATAATATGTAATAATACATACATAATAATGAACCTCTACCCTTAAAAATGTTTTAAAAAATTATAAATAAATGAATATTATTATTATTAGTATTATTATTAATAAGAATATTTTAAAAAAATACAAAAACATCCAACCCCCCCCCCCCCCAAAAAAATGACTATAATAATTATTATTTTGTGTTAGGGTGTTTAGTTATTTATTACTAAAATAGTAATAATATATGAATGAATAAATAAATGTAAAATAAATACAGAAATAACCAAAAATCATCATAAATAATGAATAAATAAAATAAATGAATAATATGTAATAATAATAATACATAAATAATAATTAAAAATGTTTAAAAAAATTATAAATAAATTAATATTATTATTCTTAATAATAATATTTTTAAAAATACAAAAACATCCGACCCCCCACCACCCAAAAAAAAATTACTATAATAATAATTATTTATTTTGTGTTAGGGTTAGGGTGTTTAGCTATTTATTACTAAAATAGTAACAATATATGAATGAATAAATAAATGTAAAATACATACAGAAATAACAAAAATCATCATAAATAATAAATAAATAAATAAAATAAATAAATGAATAATGTGTAATAATACATAAATAATAATTAACCTCTACCCTTAAAAATGTTTAAAAAATTATAAATATATTAATATTATTATTAATAATAATATTTAAACAAAATACAAAAACATCCAACCCCCCCCCCCCCCCAAAAAAAAATGACTATAATAATAATTATTTATTTTGGGTTAGGGTGTTTAGCTATTTATTACTAAAATAGTAACAATATATGAATGAATAAATAAATGTAAAATAAATATAGAAATAACAAAAATCATCATAAATAATAAATAAATAAAATAAATGAATAATATGTAATAATACATAAATAATAATTAACCTCTACCCTTAAAAATGGTTTAAAAAATTATAAATAAATTAATATTATTATTATTGATAATAATATTTAAGGAAATACAAAAACATCCAACCCCCTCCCCTCAAAATGACTATAATAGTAATTATTTATTTTGTGTTACGGTTAGGGTATGAATGAATAAATAAATGTAAAATAAATACAGAAATAACAAAAATCATCATAAATAATAAATAAAATAAATGAATAATATGTAATAATACATAAATAATAATTAATCCCTACTCTTAAAAAATATAAATAAATTATTATTATTATTATTAATATATAATATTAAAAGAAAATAATACATAAACACCCAACCCCCCTCTCCAAAAAATTATTATAATAATAAATGATGTATTTATTTATTTTGTGTTACGGTTAGGGTGTTTAGCTATTTATTATTATTTTTTTTTTAAGAATTAGCTTTAGCTTAGGGTTTGTTTCATTACTTAGTATTGATTAATTGAATTTATTTATTATGAATTATTGTTATATATTTATTTATTGATTTATTATTATTATTATTATTAGTAGTAGTAGTAGTAGTATTAACACCCTAACAACAACATAAATAATATATAACCCTTTCCTCTAATCCTAACCCCAACCTTAACTCTAACCCCTTACACTAACGAAAAAAATAATAAATGAGTGATAATAATAATAATAATAATAAAAGCTAATGGAAAAGCTAAATATAAAAAAAAAAAAAAAAAAAAAATGATGCAACAGATGAATGTTTTTTTTATTGGCTAATAAAAAAATGACAAACCTCAAAAACGCTGTATAAAAACACACAAGTCGTGTTTAAAAACGCAGTAAAAACGCTACACTCAGGTGAGAACGCGGCCTAAATGTGTTAAAAGAATCTCATACACCACATTTTGGACACGAGCCAAATGCATTATTTTCGCCCCTTTTCACGCATTTTGTCGCACGGAAAATCTGCAGCAAATGTGTGGTTGCCAGCTGCGTTTGGGGTGTCATTAAGAAGTAATGGCACCGCAAAATGCGTAGGGGATTTTTGGCAGGTTTGCAGAAAAACGTGCTGCATTTCTGCTACACCAGACCGTGAACAGGTCCTAAGGGGGGTAACCTTCCATGGAGCCGCCCCTTCCAGCCTTCACTCTGCGAGGAATACGCGGCCTGACATTCTAATAACCTCACTTTGGAGGCATTTCCGTTCACTTCCTGTTCTGACCGTGGGACAGGAAGTGACGGGAAATCTCCCCAACGGGGACACAAATGGCAAAAAAAATAAAAAAGCGCATCAAAAATGAAAGTAAAAAATAAATAAAAGTTTTGTCTTTAGTTCTACTTAGAAATTACAGACTAAAGGACTACAAATCTCAGCATGTGGGGGAGGGGTGGGGGTGTGCTCTGCAACCACCGAGAACTACAACTCCCAGCATGCACTGCCAGCCTATAGTAACCATGAACTCTGCTGATATCTCCCAATCTCTATCCAGCCACCCCCCCCCCCACAGGGAACAACAAGTCCCAGCACAACCCCGGGAACCGGAGTCATTACATCGGGTGGCCAGACAGGCAGTGCGCGGGACAGCCCCGGTGACGTCACGAAGATTACCCGTCATGCCGAGCGGCTGAGGACCCCGAACTGAGACTGCAGGAGGAGGAAACGGAGACGGCGGAGAGAGGTGATCACCGAGAGAGCCCCGAGGAGGGGGAGGGGTGTGCGGGACTCCTCACACCGGACACTTCCCATATATCACCCCATATATTATCCTATACACCTCCCCCCATACATGGTCCTATACACACCTCTATGGACATGTATACATTGTGTACACCCCCCATATATATCACCGTATACACCTCCCCCCCATATATATATATCACTCTATACTACACCTCCCCCCATATATATCACCGTATACACCTCCCCCCATATATATATATCACTCTATACTACACCTCCCCCCCCATATATATCACCGTATACACCTCCCCTATATATATATATATATATATATATATATATATATATATATCACTCTATACTACACCCCCCCCATATATATCACCCTGTACACCACCCCTATATATATATATATATATATATATATCACCCTATACACTTCCCTATATATATATATATCACCCTATATATGGTTTTATGTATATCCATATCTCCCAACTGTCCCTGATTTGGAGCCCTCTGTCCCTCTTTCCTCCTCATTTTGCTCTGATCTCTATAGTTGTATATAAAATGCACTTTTTATCTATCAAAAAGTGTTTCCCATCACTAAACCTTTCATCCGATTTCTGATTTGGGCTACTTTAACCAATCTTGTTTTTTTTTTTTCGTACAATTCTCCTTTAAAGAGGAAGTACACCCTGATGAATTTACTTCCTCTTTGACTCCCTGCAAAGGTAAAGCATAATGGACTAGTATGCATCGCATAGTAGCCCATTATGTGTCACTTACCTGACACAGGAGCCAGCGAAGTCACCGCTGTCCCCTGTAGTCCGGAGCATCCATCTTCTCGGTGGGTCTCGCTACTCCGCCGCTGTCATTCGGTGAAGCTGCGATGACGTCACTCCCGCGCATGCACACGGGAGCCGAGACACGTGGCATTGCGCGGAATCTTCGTTATCGAGGATGCCACGCTCAGTGCGCCTGCGCCCCGCTGTCTACGGGCAAATATCTCCTAAACCGTGTAGGTTTAGGAGATATTTCTTGGACCTACAGGTAAGCCTTAATCTAGGGTTACCTGTAGGTCAAAGTGGTTTGTAAGGGTTTACAACCACTTTAAGTGGGTGTGACCTATGCCTGCATACTTTTGCTGATAGGTGTCCCTCCTTCCCATCTCAAAAAGTTGGGAGGTGTGCTATATAAGCCCCCATGTATACAATTATATGCACACACCTATAGACTCCATATATGGTCACGTATACATCCCTATATATGGTCCGGTATACACCCCTATGAACTCCATATATGGGAATGATTACACTCCTTATAATAATATAGATGCCACATGTAGGAATGTATTCATTGTTTCCATCTGTATATATGGTCCGGTATACACTCCTGTATGACCCCAAACAAAATATATACAGTCCTATATAGCCCCCCTATATTACCTTTATGCTCCATATATGAATAGGATATGTATTTTTGTATGTATACAGCATACATATCCTACAGTAAGGACTTATAAACCCCCCCCCCCCCCCAAACTTCCCCATACACTGTATATAAGGTCCAGTATACACCACATATCACCCTATACACGCCACGTTTTCCAATATACTCCATATTTAATCCTATATACACTCCATATCACCTGGTATACTCTCTATGGTCATAGTTACACCCCATATCTGCTTATAAAATCCATACATGCGCCTGTATAAACCGTATATTACTTGATACATTCTATATATAGTCATGTATACACACCAAAAAAACTCCATATATGGGCATGTATACATTGTTTACACTCCAAATAACCTGTATACACCCCATATCAACCAATATACAACCCATTTTACCGTATTCATTCCATGCATGGTCTTTTATAAACCCCATATTACCCAATACACTCCATGTAAGGCCCTGTTTACTCTCCAGATGTCCCTATATACTCAGTATCACCTTTTGTACTCCACATATGGTCCTGTATACACCCCATATCAACCTGTACACTCTATATATGGTCCTGTATACAAGCTATATTACCAAATATATATATATATATATATATATATATATATATATATATATATATTACCTCCATATATGCACGCCATATATGATTTTATATATATATATATATATATATATATATATATATATATATATATATATATTTTTTTTTTTTTAATGTTGCGTTGCTTACAGAGTGCTGGTTCTGCGGTTGGGTGCTGGGTTCAGGGTTCTGCGGTTGGGTGCTGGGTTCAGGGTTCTGCGGTTGGGTGCTGGGTTCAGGGCCTGCGGTTGGGTGCTGGGTTCAGGGCCTGCGGTTGGGTGCTGGGTTCAGGGCCTGCGGTTGGGTGCTGGGTTCAGGGCCTGCGGTTGGGTGCTGGGTTCAGGGCCTGCGGTTGGGTGCTGGGTTCAGGGCCTGCGGTTGGGTGCTGGGTTCAGGGCCTGCGGTTGGGTGCTGGGTTCAGGGCCTGCGGTTGGGTGCTGGGTTCAGGGCCTGCGGTTGGGTGCTGGGTTCAGGGCCTGCGGTTGGGTGCTGGGTTCAGGGTTCTGCGGTTGGGTGCTGGGTTCAGGGTTCAGGGCCTGCGGTTGGGTGCTTGTATTGTGTGTACGAGGCTTAAGTCTCAAAGTTGTGGGATAAAATCTTGGAGGTTGCAGCAGCCGGTGTGTCCCACCTGAGTGAACCTTCCGCTGAAATATCTCTTTTGGGTGGACTGGCCCTTTAAAGGATTTGCATGAAGTCCTCCCGTTATTTGCTCTGACGCATTGCTGATTTCCCTACATTGTCCCGGCAGATCCCCGGTATGGTGAGCGGGAGGGACACTCGGTGTGTTCTTCTTTTATTTACAAATGAGGAAGTTGATGTGTCTGTGTACCTGGAGGAGGAGGAGGGGATTGGGGGGGGGCGGGGGTCAGAACTGGCTGTACTGGGTGTATGAGTGTGTCAGGTGTCTTCTCTGAATCTCATTTCTCCTCGACTCTCCCAACCTCCAGCATCCTTCCACATCGTGACATCTGCTTCTTTTCTGTCTCCTTCTCATTGATTTCAGAGTTATAGATCAGCTAAGATGGGAGAGAAAGCCCGACCCCAGTGCTACTTCGACGTGGAGATCAATCGGGATCCTGGTAAGTAGCCGTGTGTCCTTCTCTTTTTATTTATTTTTATTTTTTTACTTCGCTGGTTCTTTGGCAAGTTGTACCGATTTTTGAACTATCCCTGGTTGGGAGTATGGGATGGCTTGGACTACTATTGAATACTATTTATATTTTACTACTTATACCATTTTTATACTTCTAAAAAAATAGTTTGCGTTTACTATCTTTATTTGTATTTTTTATTTTATTTTTTTTATTGACATTTTTGTTCTAGAAATGTACTTAAAGTGAAGTGCCACCCAAAAATGGGACTTCTGCTTTAAGGGAAGGTGACCCCCTAATATGCCGTTTGGTATGTCATATTTTTTTTTTTTTGGGGGGGGGGGGGGGCATAAACCCTCCTCCTTCCTCCTCCTTCCTCCTTCCTCCTCCTTCCTCCTCCTTCCTCCTCCTTCCTCCTCCTTCCTCCTCCTCCTCCTCCTCCTCCTCCTCCTCCTTCCTTCCTCCTCCTCCTCCTCCTCCTCCTCCTCCTCCTCCTTCCTCCCCCTCCTTCCTCCCTCCTCCTTCCTCCTCCTCCTCCTTCCTCCCCCTCCTTCCTCCCCCTCCTTCCTCCCCCTCCTCCTTCCTCCCCCTCCTTCCTCCCCCTCCTTCCTCCCCCCTCCTTCCTCCCCCCTCCTTCCTCCCCCCTCCCCCCTCCTTCCTCCTTCCTCCTTCCTCCTTCCTCCTCCCTCCTTCCTCCTCCCTCCTTCCTCCTCCCTCCTTCCTCCTCCCTCCTTCCTCCTCCCTCCTTCCTCCTCCCTCCTTCCTCCTCCCTCCTTCCTCCTCCCTCCTTCCTCCCCCTTCCTCCTCCCCCTTCCTCCTCCTCCTCCTCCTCCCTCCTCCTCCCTCCTCCTTCCTCCTCCCTCCTCCTTCCTCCTCCTCCTCCTTCCTCCTCCTTCCTCCTCCTCCTCCTTCCTCCTCCTTCCTCCTCCTCCTTCCTCCTCCTCCTTCCTCCTCCTCCTTCCTCCCTCCTCCTTCCTCCCTCCTTCCTCCCTCCTCCTTCCTCCCTCCTCCTTCCTCCTCCTTCCTCCCTCCTCCTTCCTCCTTCCTCCTTCCTCCCTCCTCCTTCCTCCTTCCTCCAGGATTCCAGCTCCCACTTCCTCCTGGTGCACCCATGGTGCCAGAAGGGAGATCACCTCCACCCCCCTCTTGGCAATCATCTGGGCCACATCACATTTTATTTCAGCTTTAAAGTGGAGGGCCACCCTAAAAATAAATAAATAAAAAAGCATTAATATTCTTAAAAAGAAAAATAAAAAAAATAAAAATGTGAATTTTTTTTTTTTAACCTTACCAGAAATCCCTGTTGCTCGGCAGTCTTCCTACTCCGCGTGATCTTCGGTCTTCTCTCCTCCTCGCGTTGTCGTCTGGGTAATGGGGCGCGCTGCGTTCTGGGAACTGTGTGTCTCCTAACACAGCGTGCCCCATTCATAATGCGCTGCGCGTCGCGCATGTGCAGTAGGAAAGTGGCAGTGAAGCCGTAAGGCTCCGCTGCCTGTTTCCCTTAGTGAGGATGGCGGCGCCGGGACCTGGAAAAAAAATAAAAATAAAAAAATTTCCCTGCTGGACCACCCCTTTAAGGGAAAAAAAACAAAACGCAACACCATTAGCAACATGTAAATGTACAATAAAGCACAATTTAAAAAAAAAAAAAAATCGAAAAAGTATTAAACACTGATATTAGTGTTTTGAATGCTTTCAAGTGCAAAGGAAGGATTTGTGGTCTTGTAGACTCCAGAATCTCTCCCATAAAGAGTACCTGTCACATGCCTATTGCTGTCACAAGGATGTTTACATTGCTTGTGACAGCAAAAAAAAGGTGATCCCAAAAAGAAACAAACAAAAAAACAAAAGCAAACCAACAGTGTAAAAAATTAATTACAAGAAAATTACATATAAATACAAAACCTACAATTGGTAACATGGAAATGTACGCTAAAGCCCATTAGGGCCCAAAGTATATTTAGGGATCTGCCTATGTAAATTTTTAAATGGGCTAATGTGAAAAATATTAAAAATAATTTTACAGGTGCACGTTGGTGATTGCGCAATAATAACCATAAGTAAAAAATTAAGGGGGGGGGCGACTTGGGCCTGTTGACAGAACATCCAATAATATATAAAGAAAAACGGGTTTTATGGTCACACGGGAAAGTTTTATTATAATAAGGTTGTTAAATCAGGTTTTTCCATTTAAAGATATCCAGGGGATCCGTACTTCTTGAAAATGAGAGTATCGGTCATACAGCCATGCCGATAATTCTTCCATATGCTTGCTTAATTCCGTTACCGGATCTATGATTGAAGGAGTGTGCTGAGATTTCCAATGTCTACCTTCTTTTGTTAATGTAACAAAACAAAAACCGGCCATCTTTTTTTTCATAATCAGAACTGTGCTGACCCCCTTCGATCGACTTTAGCACAGGCAAAACTTCCGATTGTTTTTAACATGTAACCACGTCAATACAGGGCACTTTTACCCCCTTTCTGCCCAGTCCAATTTTCAGCTTTCAGCACTGTTGCACTTTGACAATTGCGCGGTCATGGAACACTGTACCCAAACTAAATTTTTACCGTTTTTTTTTTTTTTTGTTTCCACACAAATAGAGCTTTCTTTTGGTGGTATTTAATCACCTATGGGTTTTTTTTTTTTTGTTTGTTTTGTTTTTGCTAAATAAATTTGGAGGAAAAAAAAAACAAATTTTTCTTAGTTTTTGTGATTTATATTTTGCAAATAATCTTTCGTCATAAATTTAGGCCAAATTGTATTTATCACTTTGAAAATAACCCAAATCAGTGTATATTGTTTAGTCTGTAGGAATGTTATAGAGTCCACAAACCTTGGGATATAGATCTGAAAATCTATTAATCCTGACGTACTGATGACCGATCTCAGTTGTTGAGGCCAGGAAAGTACAAATACCCCCTTCTCAAATGACCCCTTTTTGGAAAGTAGACCGTCTGAGGTATCCAGTAAGAGGCATGGTGCGTTTTTTTTTTTTTTTTTGTATTTGTATTTTGTCTTTTCTTGGAAAGAAAATTGTTGTTTATACTTTTTTTTTTTTTTTTGCAGTGCAACATCATCATATAACTGGTGTGGCGGTGATCAGGGACACTGGTGACAGCATGTAAAAAAAATAAAAATACGTTTTATTTTCCAATATTTTAAAATATATTTTGAAATTTTATTTTTGTACATTTTTTTTATTTTTACATACTGTTACCAGAGCAATACATTGTAACCATTGTTCTTTTTTTATACTAGTAGCAGTGAATTTTCACTTAGTTAATAGTTCCTTACACTATATAAGTGGCACACATTTTTGTTCTGCACGGTCCTCAATAGCCAGGGGTCATCAAACTATGGTCCTCCCAGTTGTTCAGGAACTACAATTCACCATCATGCCTGGTCATGTCTGTGAATGTCAGTTTTACAATGCGTCATGGGACATTTAGTTTCACAACATCTGGAGGGCCATCATTGTAGAGGTGAGGACCTGTGCTGTCCTCTATAGGAACCCCTCATCTTGGAAATGAGGACCTGTTCTGCCCTCTATAGGAAACCCTAATCATTATAGAGGTGAGGACTTTTGTTGTCATCTGTAGGAACCCTAATCCTAGAGGTGAGGACCTGTGCTATCCTCTGTTGGAACCTCTGATCACTGTTAGAGGTGAAGACCTGTGCTGTCCTCTATAGGAACCGCTCGTCATTATGGAGGTGAGGACCTGTGCTGTCCTCTATTGGAACCCCTGATTGTTATAGAGGTGAGGACCTATGCTGTTCTCTAAAGAAACCCATTGTCATTGTAGGAGTGAGGACCTGTGCTGTCCTCTGTAGGAACCCCTCATCATTATAGAGGTGAGGTGAGGACCTCTGTTGTCCTGTAGGAACTTTTATCATAGAGGTGAGGACCCATGCTGTGCTGTTTAGGAACCTCCAATCATTGTGAAGATGAAGACCTGCACTGTCCTCTACATGAACCCCTCATCATTATAGAGGTGAGGACCTATGCTGTCCTCTGTAGGAACTCCCTGTCATAGCGATGAGGGCCTGTGTTGTCCTCTGTGGGAATCCTAATCCTAGAGGTGAGGACCTGTGCTATCCTCTTTTGGAACCTCCGATCGCTGTAGAGGTGAAGACCTGTGTTGTCCTCTACAGGAACCCCTCATTATAGAGGTGAGGACCTGTGCTGTCCTCTACCGGAACCCCTCATCATTATAGATTTTAGGACCCGTGCTGTCCTCTACAGGAACCCCTCATCATTATAGAGGCGAGGACCTGTGCTGTCCTCTACCGGAACCTCTCATCATTATAGATTTTAGGACCTGTGCTGTCCTCTACAGGAACCCCTCATCATTATAGAGGCGAGGACCTGTGCTGTCCTCTGTAGGAACTTTTATCATAGAGGTGAGGACCCATGCTGTCCTGTATAGGAAACCTCTGATCATTGTAGAGGTGAAGACCTGCGCTGTCCTCTATAGGAATCCCTCATCATTATACAGCTGAGGATCTGTGCTATATTCTATAGGAACCCCCGATCATTATAGAGGTGAGGACCTCTGCTGTCCTCTATAGGAACCATAATCATAGAGGTGAGGACCCGTGCTGTCCTGTATAGGAACCTCAGATCACTGTAGAGGTGAAAACCAGCACTGTCCTCTCTAGGAACCCCTCATAATTATAGAGGTGAGGACCTGTGCTGTCCTCTATAGGAACTTCTAATCATAAAGCTGAGGACCTGTGCTATCCTCTTTAGCAGGGGTCTCCAAACTATGGCCCTCCAGGTGTTCAGAAACTACAATTCCCATCAAGTATGTGAATGTCAGAGTTTTACAATGCCTCATGGGACATGTAGTTTCATAAGAGCTGGAGGGCCCCTAGATGAAGATCCCTGCTCTATAGGAACCCCTCATCATGATGAAGGTGAGGACCTGTGGTGTCCTCTATTGGAACCCCCACTGGTCCGAAAAAAAAGTGGCAGTTGGTGTCCGCTTTGTCCGCCGTGAAGTGTCGCAGTCCTGCTATAAGTCGCTGATCACCGCTAATTACTGGTAAAAAAAAATGGATGCAAATTCCATAAAAATTTTCCATTTCTTGTAAACACTAACTTTTGCACAAACCAATCTATATACGCTTGTTGCGTTTTTTTTTAATTTTTTGTGATTTATTTATTTTTTATTTTTTGCTAAAAACATGTAGAGGAATACATATTGGCCTTAACTGATGCAGAAATTAGATTTTTTTTTTTTTGGATAAGTTTTATAGCAGAAAGTAAAAAATATTGTTTTGTTTTTTTTGTTCTTTGTTAATAGCGCAAAAAATAAAAACCCCAGAGTTGATCAAATACCACCAAAAGAAAGCTCTATTTGGGGGGGTGGGGTGAACATCAATTTTATTTGGGTACAGTGTCCCATGACCGCCCAATTGTCAAAGTAACGCAGTGCCGTATCGCAAAAATGGCCTAGTCATGAAAATTATATTAACCACTTGATCTCCGGAAGTTTTTACGGGGGGGGGGGGGGGGTCAAAACTTCCAGAGGTCAAGTGGTTAATATAATTTTACGTCACTTGAGAGCATTCCGGAGCAGCAAGTTCTATTCGTTTCAGAAAATGGGTCCATTTTTGCTCGGCCTCACTTGTCTCACCAGGAGACCCAAGCGACCAGGCGGCGCGTCTGCCCCAGGTGGTTCGGAAAGCTGAACAAAGCCGGGATTGGCTTTGATTGGCTCTCCGCTGTAGTAACCTGTAAGCGATGATGTGACATCACTTCTGGTTTACCCAGATGTCAATGGAGCAATTAAAAAGCAAAAAACAAAAAAAAAAACAGAATCAAGAGCGTTCAAAAACGTCCATCTTGGTGTTTTGAGTACAAAGGAGGGATATGGGGTCTTATAGACTCCACATCTCTCCATTAGGCCCCTTTCACACTTGTGCAACCTGAAAGTCGTGCAATTTTTCCATGATTTTTTTTTGGCTGCGATTTTTGAGGCGACTTGAAGCAATGCCTTTATATAATATGAGGTCTAGGGACTTCCGGTCTCCTCAAAGTCGAACCAAAGTAGATATGAACGGTACTCATTGAAAATCGTGGAGTACAACTTATCATGGGACGTCGCACAAGTGTGAAAGGGGCCTGAAGAGTACCTGTCACCAGGATGTTTACATTCCTTGTGCCAGCAATAAGTGATCCAAAAAAAAAAAGCAACATTGTCAAAATAAAAAACTAAAATAAATTATTAGTTAAAAAATAAAAATTTAAGTGCCCCTGTCCTCCTGTGCTTTCACGAAAATAGGTTTTTTTTTTGTTTGTTTTTTTACAACCCCTGTCAGCTTTTATTGCTATCTGTGCCTCCATTAAAGTGACACTAAAGGTTCGGGTTTAATAGAAAATAACAAACATGTACTTTCCTCCCGCTATGCAGCTCATTTTGCACACAGTGGCCCCGGACCTTGTCTACTAGGGTCCCTCTGGCCGCCCTCTCGGCTCCTCCCTACATCAGGTAACCCCCAGGGAGAAGCGCTCTCCGGGGGGGGGGGGTGGGGGTTTATCTTGCGGGGTGAGCTCCCGAGTCCAGCATTCCATAAAATAACATTGAAAAAATATGCCTTTTAAAAGCTATGGGCGGAAGTGGCGTTTTGACAATGCTTCTGCCCTGCTATGGTATGGAGATGGGTGGGGGGGCCATCTTAGCCTCTCTCGTCTCCATACCCAGGCACCGAGAGGACCCGATCGCCGCCGGCTTCGGGTAAGCGGTGGAGGGCGTGGATGAGTAGCGAGAGGGGAGGCCCCTCTCCCGCCGACGATAATTGTGATCTCTGCGGCGAATCCGCCGCAGACATCACCATTATCATAAACACGACCGGGTTGTGGCAGCAGCTGCAGCCGTTACCGGGATATCCCTCTTCAAATTGCCGACGTGTATGTACAGGAGCCGGTCGGCAAGTGGTTGAGGAGATTCACCCTCTTTATATGTCCTGCTTACCATTATCATTGGAAGTAAAAGAAAATCACAAATTTTTGGGTTGTCCCCAGAAAACTAATAGAGGGGAAATCTTTCAATGGGGGAGATTATTTCTGGCACCCTGGGGGGTCCTCAAGGAATTCCCTTAATTTGCAGAGATTTTCACTCACTTCCTGTTTGGTTATAGGACAGGAAATGAATGGAAATCTCTGCTATGGGACATAGATGGCGGGGGAAAAAAAAAATAAAAAATCTGCCAGGGATTATAACCAACCACCCCCCAAAAAAAAAAGAAAAAAAGTTTTGTTTATAATTCTACATTAAGTTCTGGTTTATCAGATCAGTTTGGTTCCTGTCTTTATCATGATGTGACATTCTGTACATTACATCCTGTGATCTCCGGAGAGGTGAATGCAAGTTGAACCGATACAGAAATGTGTCTTTTATTACATAAATTATGATATCTTTGAAGCAGGCAGGAACTCCCCCTCCCCGCACGAGAGGTCTTTGTAGGATCTCTGCCCGGCATTATATGACTGTTAGCGCCCTCTTCTGGAATGTGCTTCTCTGTGTGATCTGCATAGCCCGGGGGCAAAGCTGATCCGCCACCAGAAACGCTGAAAATAGCAATGTGGAGACGTTCTGACACGTAGCGTCCTCCTCTCCTCCCGCAGCAGCCGATGTGGTAATTGTGCTGCTGGAGAATGTCTGCCTCTCATTTTAACACACTGGAGAGGAGATGGAATACTAGACAGCAGCACCCATTAGAACAAGAGGGCCCTTGTTATAGGATCCGGTTTCCATGCAGGATATGCTGAGAAGGTTGTAGCTTCCTGTCCAGAGAGGAATGATGGAGGGCAGCAAAAATTATTTTTAACATGTTCCATTTCAAAAACATTTTTCATATTTTGTATATCTTGAGCTTTCAGTAAAATAATCCCAGGTGTTCCTGCCATGTAGGTCCTTCCTCAGGCACTTCCTTCCTTTATAGGGCGACAGCGAGCTCCCAGTTTTCCGTACGGGCTTCTGAGGGAGACTACAAGTCCGTCAAACCACCAAGTTTAAAAAGTTGAAATTGCATTAAGAGCCCAATCATTTTTGTGGGTATAAATCAATGATCAATGATGCGACGTGGCTCCCAAACAAAATTGGCGTCCTTTTGTTTTCCCACAAATAGAGCTTTCTTTTAGTGGTATTTGATCACCCCTGCGATTTTTATTTTTTGCGCTATAAACAAAAATAGAGCGACAATTTTGAAAAAAATGCAATTTTTTTTTACTTTTTGCTATAATAAATATCCTCAAAAAATATATAAAAAAAATAAGTTTTTTTTCCTCAGTTTAGGCCGATGCGTATTCTTCTACATATTTTTGGTAAAAAAAAATCACAATTAGCGTTTATTGATTGGTTTGCGCAAAAGTTATAGCGTTTACACAATAGGGGATAGTTTTATAGCATTTTTATAAATTATTTTTTTTTTTTAACTAGTAATGGCGGCAATCATTGTGGTGTGTGTGTGTGTGTGTGTGTGTGTTTTTTTTTTTTTTTATTGTGACTGTGACATTATGGCGGACACATCGGACATTTTTGACACATTTTTGGGACCATTGTCATTTATACAGCAATCTGTGCTATTTTAATGCACTATTTCCTGTGTAAATGACACTGGCAGTGAAGGAGTTAACCACTGGGGGCAGTGTAGGTGTTTTATTTATTTATTTATTTATTTTTATTGTAGGGGGGCGTGGCCTGGCATATGACGTCACTGATCGTCCTTCCCTATAAAAGGGAACAGACGATCGGTGACGGCCGCACGGGGAGAGGTTTGTTTACACAGACCTCTACTCGTTCTTCAGCTCTGTGACCCGATCGCGGGACACCAGCGGCGATCGGGTCCGCTGGTCCTGCGGCCAAGGTCACAGAGCACAGGACCAGGTCGGGAGCGCGCCGCCAGCGGTGCACTCCCCATCTACGGCTGGGCACTTAAAAAGCAACGTACAGGTACATGCTTGTGCCCAGCCGCGCCATTGGCATCATCATTTTCATGCGCAAGCGCACCCGACAAATATTTTCCTACGTTTGAGCATGTATGTGGGAGCAAGGAGGCTTTTGACTTTATTTTATTTTTTATTTTTTTTGTTATAACGAACGAATGTTATAACGAATCCTTACAATGACATTAACTTTTTATTTTAACCACTTTCAGACCGGACCATTTTGCTGGTAAATGACCAGAGGTCTTTTTACACTTTGGCACTGCGCTGCTTTAACTGGTAATTGCGCGGTCATGCAATGTTGTACCCAAACAAAATTTGCGTCCTTTTCTTCCCACAAATAGAGCTTTCTTTTGATGGTATTTGATTGCCTCTGCGATTTTTATTTTTTGCGATATAAACGTAAAAAGACCGCAAATTTTGAAAAAAAATGATATTTTCTACTTTTTGTTATTAGAAAAATCCAATAAACTCAATTTTAGTCATACATTTAGGCCAAAATGTATTCAGCCACATGTCTTTGGTAAAAAAAAAGTCAATAATTGTATATTTATTGGTTTGCGCAAAAGTTGTCACATCTACAAACTAAGGTACGTTTTCTGGAATTTACGCAGCTTTTAGTTTACGACTGCCTATCTCATTTCTTGAGGTGCTAAAATGGCAGGGCAGTACAAAACCCCCCCAAATGACCCCATTTTGGAAAGTAGACCCCCTAAGGAAATTGATAAGAGGCATGTTGAGCCCATTGAATATTTTATTTTTTTGCCTCAAGCGATTGAATAATGACAAAAAAAAAAAAATTTTTTTTTTTTTACACAAAGTTGTCACTAAATGATATATTGCTCACACATGCTATGGGCGTATGTGAAATGACACCCCAAAATAAATTCTGCTGCTTCTCCTGAGTACGGGGATACCACATATGTGGGACTTTTTGGGAGCCTAGCCGCGTACGGGGCCCCGAAAACCAAGCACCGCCTTCAGGCTTTCTAAGGGCGTAAATTTTTGATTTCACTTCTCACTACCTATTACAGTTTTGAAGGCCATAAAATGCCAAGATGGCACAAAACCCCCACAAATGACCCCATTTTAGAAAGTAGACACCCCAAGCTATTTGCTGAGAGGCATGTTGAGTCCATGGAATATTTTATATTTTGCCACAAGTTGCGGGAAAATTACAAACTTTTTTTTTTTTTTTTTCACAAAGTTGTCACTAAATGATATATTGCTCACGCATGCCATGGGCATATGTGAAATGACACCCCAAAATAAATTCTGCTGCTTCTCCTGAGTACGGGGATACCACATATGTGGGACTTTTTGGGAGCCTAGCCACGTACGGGGCCCCGAAAACCAAGCACCGCCTTCAGGCTTTCTAAGGGCGTTACAGTTTTGAAGGCCATAAAATGCCAAGATGGCACAACCCCCCCCAAATGACCCCATTTTGGAAAGTAGACACCCCTAAATTTAGGGGTACACTAGTGAGACTAGGTAATAAATGGCGGGTGCCCTGAAACTATAAAAAAATAACTAACCAACCAGCGTCACCTGTAACAGTTATATGGTGATCACTGGTGAAAGGGTTAACTAGGGGGCAATCAGGGGGCTTTATGCGGTAGTATATGGGGGTCCCTGGCGCTATAAAAAGCTGCGGCGAACCTAAATACCTACCTGCCTAACTAGCGTTACCTGTGACACTAATACGGCGATCAGAAAAATGATCGCTTATTAGGCTGGGTTCACACTGGAGCGATGCGGAAACGCCGCGAATCCGCGGCGGGTTCCCGCATCGCATGCCTCCCGGCGGCAGTTCACACTGCCCTATGCGAACTGCTGGGAGTGTCAGTGAAATGTTACTGACACCCCCAGATCAGTTCGCATATCGCAGTGCGATCTGCAAACTCGGATCGCATGGTGTGAACACCCATGCGATCCGATTCTGCTGCGGGCCAAAAAAAGGGTCCCGTGCGAGGGTGCGGCGGGTGCGGCGAATGGCTGAACTCGAATCGCACAGAGATCGGATGTGATTTGCACTGCAGTGCGGTGCGAATCACATTCGTTCTCATAAACCGCTGCAATGTGAACCCAGCCTTAGTGACACTGGCGACGGGGGGTGATCACGGGGTTAAACCTTTATTGGGGGGGTTAGGGGGGTACATTAGAACTAAAGGGGGCTAACCCTAACTGCCCTAACAGTTATTACAGTCACAAATGACACCAATGCAAAAAAAAAAAAAAAAATGCAATTGGTGTCACTGCGACTGGGGGGGCAGGGGTAATTGGGGGGGTGATCGGGGGGTGTGAGTGTGCCTGGCATGTTCTACTGTGTGTGTAGAGTGTTGGTGCAACTCACCGATCTGCTCTCCTCCGTGTCGGAACGAAAAATACCGACACGGAGGAGAGAATACATCACTTCCTCTCCTGTGTTTACATTACAGGAGAGGAAGTGATGTCACGGGGGATTTCTATTCGTCGGGAGCGATCGCGAGGGGGTGGCCATGAATGAATGGCCGCCCCCTCATCCCGGATCGCTCTCGAAGGAATGCCGACCGCCGCAGGCACCGGGGGGGGGCCCGATCGGGCCCCCCACCCGCGAGCAGGCAGGGACTTATATATACGCCCATATGCCTGCCCGTGCCATTCTGCCGACGTATATCGTCGTGCGGCGGTCGGCAAGTGGTTAAAATAACAATCATATACTTACCTCCTGGCCCCAAACCTGCTCTTCTGGGGTCCCCCAGCGGCTCCTCCCCACATCTAAAAAAAACCCCTTGGAGAAGCGCTTCCCCGAGGGGGTTTCCTTGCGGCCGCGCTCCAGAGTCCAGCATTCGGTGTCCATTGCCGCCAAATGTATGACTCGGCCCCGCCCCCTGGTGCCCACGTCGTTGGATTTGATTGACGGCAGCGGGAGCCAATGGCTGCGCTGCTATCAATCTATACAATCGAGAACCCCGGGCAGAAAGACAGCGTGTCAAGTTCCAGGGCTCAGGTAAGTAAGGGGGGGGTCGGTCACTGCCAGGTGTTTTTTCACCTTAATGCATAGGATGGTTTACAACCCCTTTTTTTTTAATTTTATTAGGCTTTAATTTTTAAAACTTTTTTTTTTTTTTTTAACTTTACATTAAACAGGCTCTCCTAAGGGAGGCATCGGAGATCTATTAGACCCCCCTACCTAACCTCACCTCCGCACTCCTTTTTGAAGCTAAATGAGCACAAATCATGCTTGATTAGCTTCTCCAGCCACAGAGGTCCCAGAAGTGATCAGAGCTCCTTTCTTATTGGCTAGTCTAACTGGGGGAATTTTGGCACATGGAACTGATTTTGCTGCTAAAGCTCACCATGGATGCCTTGGGCAGTCTGGAGGGTTGGGGGGGGGGGGGGGGGGGGCAGGATGTCGCTACACATGTGGAAGGGAGTCTCGCATGAATTTGCTTCCACAAGTAAGCTGACAGTTAGCTTGGTCTCGTGCGATGCTGACCGTCACTGCAGTCTACATTCTCACGCCGTGCTGGCTTTACCGAACAATAGCCTGCCATCCACATCCCCCACCCAGCAGTACCTCTCCATGACCCGGTCACTGGAAACTTGATTCCTGTCTTGGTGACCAGGAATTGTCCAGCCGGTATTAATCACTAGCCGACCAGCGCACGACGATGTACGTCGGCACAATGGCACGGCTGGGCAAATGGGCATGCAGGTACATCCCCTTTAAATCGTGGCATTGTGGGCACAGGCCCGCCGCATACTCCGTGCCCGCGGGTCCCGCAGGCTCGATGTCCGCCGGGAGCCAGCGATCATGTCACGGAGCGGCACCTTGTGACATGACAGATCTACTGTTCCCTGTCATCGGGAGCAGTGATCGCTGTCGTGTCAGTGGGAGCCCCCCCCCCACCCCCCCACCCCCACAGTTAGAATCACTCCCCAGGACACACTTAACCTCTTGATCGCCCCCTAATGTTTAATCCCTTCCCTGCCAGTGTCATTTACACAGTGATCGGTGCATTTTTACAGCACTGATCGCTATATAAATGCCAATGGTCCCAAAATGGTGTCAAACGTTTCCAATGTGTCCGCCATAATGTCGCAGTCACAATAAAAATCACAGATTGCCGTCATTACTAATAAAAAAAAAAAAATAGTAAAAATGCTATAAATCTATACCCTATTTTATAGACGCTATAACTTTTGCGCAAACTAATCAATATACGCTTATTGCGATATTTTTGGAAGAAAAAAAATGTAGAAGAATACATATTGGCCTAAATTGAGAAAAAAACATTTTTTTTTTAAACGGTTCCCGCCCACCCTATAGCCGAATGACGGCTATAGAGCGGACGCTCTCGTCCGGGAGGCCGTCCCTGGACGTCCTCGTGTTTACTTCCGTGTCCCCCGGAGACAGGCAAACACAGATCGCTGTAAACGCCCAATCACAGCAGCCGTTTACAGCGCGATTGGCCTATCCAATGAGAGATGATCTCATATGTAAACATATGAGATCATCTCTCAGCGCCGCTCTCCCTCCTCACACAGACAGCGTGTGAGAGGAGAGAGATGAACGGCTGCAGCGGCCGTAAGTGAGGGGGGGGGGGGGGAAGGAAAAAAAGTGCCATCTGTCATAAGTGCCACATATTGGTGCCATCTGTCATCAGTGCCACCTGTCAGTGTCACGTGCCATCTGTTGTCAGTGTCACGTGTCATCAATGCCACTTATCAGGGCCATCTGTCATCAGTGTCACGCGTCATTGGTGCCACGTATTAGTGCCATCTGTCATCAGTGCCACGTATTAGTGCCACGTGTCATCGGTGCCACGTATAAGTGTCGTCATTGCCACGTATCAGTGCCATCTGTCATCAGTGTTATTGTCCTGGTGTTCCAGGGCCTTCAAAAGTGTAACAGGTTGTCAACAAGTTAGATGTGTAATTTATGCTCCTAGAACACATGATGGCGCTCCCTGCATGTTGGGCCTCTCTATGTGGCCAGGCTGTGAAAAAGTCCCACACATGTGGTATCATAATACTCAGGAGGAGTAGCAGAATTTTTTGGTGGTGTCATTTGTGGTATACACATGCCATGTGAGAGAAATAACCTATTACAATGACAATTTTGTGGAATTTTTTTTAAAAAAAATAAAAAAATCTTAATTTTGCAAAGAATTGTGGGAAAAAAATGACAACATCAAAAAGCTCACCATGCCTCTTACTAAATACATTGGAATGTCTACTTTCCAAAAAGGGGTGATTTGGGGGGTATTTGTACTTTCCTGACTTGTTCAGGTCACAAGAAATGAGATCGGCCACCAGTACATCAGATGTGATCAATTTTGTGCGATTCGCACCACAGCTTGTAGACTCTCTAACTTTCACAAAGACCAAATAATATCCACTAATTTGGGTTATTTTTACCAAAGATATGTAGCAGTATAAATTGTGGCCAAAATTTATGAAGAAAAATTAATAATTTGCATAATTTTGTCACAGAAACAAAGAAATATGCGTTTTTTTTTTCAAAATTTTCGGTCTTTTTTCATTTATAGCGCAAAAAATAAAAACCCCAGAGGTGATCAAATACCACCAAAAGAAAGCTCTATTTGTGGGAAAAAAGGACAAAAAATTCATTTGGGTACAGTGTTGCATGACTGAGTAATTGTCATTCAAAGTGTGAGAGCACCGAAAGCTGAAAATTGGTCTGGGCAGGAAGGTGTTTAAGTGCCCAGTAAGCAAGTGGTTAATATTAATATTATTATTATTATTATTATATATTATATGGTTGTGGAATGGGTACTTCAGCAGATGTCCTCAGGTTAAAGGTTACATCTAATAATAAAAAGTTCTCTTTAAAGTAAAGTCAGAAGGGTTTTTTTGTTTTTTTCTATCTTAATGCATGCTGCAGCAGCCCCCTTCATACTTACCTGAGCCCCTTTAGATCCAGGATTGTTGTAGGAATGTCTCGACTCCCTGGGACCCCCCCCCCCCCCCACTTTGGCTGGGAAGGCAGCGTGGCGCCATTGGCTCCTGTCAATCAAAGTAATTTAGCCAATTAGAAGAGAAAGGGGGCGGGCCTCAGCTCCGTGTCTGAATGGGCATAGGGAGCGGTGATTCGAGTTGGGTGCCCCCCATAGATTGCTGTGGGGGCACTGAACAGGGGGAAGGGGCCAGGAGCACCTAAGAGGAACTCAAGAAGTGGAGGATCCGGGCTGCTCTGTGAAAATCCACTGCAGCATAGCAGGTAAGTATAACATGTTGGTAAAAATGACTTTACAATCACTTTAACAAATCGCTCGCTTTGTGCATTTTTCTGATGAGGAACTATCGGTCATTTCTGTTATAATAATAGTTTGCATTTATTTTATTTTTTTTCCTCTGCAGTTGGCCGTATTGTGTTTCAGCTCTTCTCCGACGTCTGTCCTAAAACTTGCATGAACTTCCTGTGCCTGTGTACAGGTAGGTGAAGGTGGCATCTTACTCTAAAGCCGCCCCCCAGCAATCTGTGGAAAGTGTTCTTCTCTTTCTTTTTTTCTTTCCAGATGATAGAGTTAGAAATCAACATCCGTATGTATATAAAACGTAACCATAACCCTAGACTGAGCGCACCTTCATAACCTCTGCTGGGAAAAAGTTTGCCCGTTGCCAATGATGGTTGCTTTGCCTATTCTTGTGCCCGCAGGTGAAAAGAAAACTGGAAAAGTGACAGGGAAAAAATTATGGTATAAGGGCTCCACCTTCCATCGAGTGGTGAAACACTTTATGATCCAGGGTGGCGACTTCAGCGAAGGTGAGGAGAAGCGATAGAGAAGTATCATCTTTGTTCTGTAGCACGTTTCACTGGTGTTTTCAGCAGCAACTGGGGCCAACTGAATATATATGTCTGTAATGTGACTTCTGTTCATTCAAGTATTTACAGTTTCTTAACAAGCAGTAAAGAAGCTTTAGAAGAAACTATCCCTGGCCTCAATAGCTGCAGGTATTGTAGAGCAATTCATTCTCAAAATCCACAACAAGAAGCACTGAAGTGATTTAAGTCACTCTCTCGGGAGCTCAACTCACTCTGCTTCCAGCAGACGCTAAGTGCTTGGCCCACCATGCTCCTAACTGTGATTCAGAAGCTCAGCTTCCCCCTCCCAGCAGTGATAGCAATTCAGATCTCCTCTCCCAGGAATAAATCCTCAGCTCCCCCTGCTCCCAGTACTCACTTAGTACCTCAGCTCCTCTACACCCCCTCCCAGCGGTGACTAAAAAAGCTCATCTCCCTTCTACCAGTAGTGACACAGCAGCTCAGCTCACTTCTCCCAACAATAGCTCAACAGCTCAGCTTCCCCTGCAGCAGTGGCTTGGCAGCTCAACATTTTCTTTTTCACCCTTAAAATATCTCAGCAGCTCCGTTCACCCTGCTCCCTCCTGCCAGCTGTAACGCGGCAGCTCCCTCCTGCCAGCTGTAACGCGGCAGCTCCCTCCTGCCAGCTGTAACGCGGCAGCTCCCTCCTGCCAGCTGTAACGCGGCAGCTCCCTCCTGCCAGCTGTAACGCGGCAGCTCCCTCCTGCCAGCTGTAACGCGGCAGCTCCCTCCTGCCAGCTGTAACGCGGCAGCTCAGCTTCCCCCCCCCCCCCCAGTAGTGGCAGGGGTAGCTGAGCTCACCCTGCTTCCCTCTACCTAGCAGTCATGAAGCAGGTCAGTTCTCCATACTCCCCCCCCCCCCTCTGCAATAATTCAGCATCTCGGCTTTCCCTGCTTCCCCGTCCAGAAGTGAGTCAACTGCTCAGCTCAGCCTGCTTCTTCTCCCCTCCTAGCAGTGGCTTAGCAGCTCACCCCTCCCAAAATTGACAGATGCGCTTGATGGCTCTGGTAAAAGGAGGGATGCACCAATACCATTTTTTTATTTTTTTTTATTTTTTTTAACGAGTACAGGTACCGATACTTTTAATAATTAAATGGAGGAGAATAGGAAGTTAATTAAGGCTGATTAGATTAAATTAAGGGGTTAAACAGAGGAACATTTGTTCATCCCTTTGATCTGCAGATAAAGAAACATACAAAAAGAAACAATGTTTCTTTTTATTTTAGTGTTTCAGGGCTGACCAATGTTTGGTAATAAACAGGCTTTTTTTTTTTTTTTTTTTTTGGACAGCTCCAATTACCGGACTTCTTTAACACAGGGGAGACCAACTGACAGCTCAGAGCCGAGCCTGAAAGTATCGGTCTCGGGTATCGTTGTATTTGCTGATACTTGTGCCAATACTAGTATCGGTGCAACCCTAGTTTAAAACAGAGTGTTTCTTTAACCACTTCCCGCCCGGTCAATAGCAGATTGACGTCCAGGAAGTGGTTCTGTTATCCTGACTGGGCATCATATGACGTCCTTCAGGATAAAATGCCGCCGCGCCCATGGGGGGTGCGCATAGTGGCAATTGGAGGAGTGGTGTGTCAGGGCAACATGTGGATGGCCATGGGTTACATACCTGGGCATCTACATGTTGCCCACATCCCCGGTGGTCTTGGGGGCTTCCCTGGTGGTCCAGTGTGGTCATCTGAGGGGGGGGGGGCTGCGCTGATAAACAATCAGCACAGACCCCCCCCCCTGTCAGGAGAGTTGCCGATCGGCTCTGCCAGCATCTGTCAGATGCAAGTGAGGAAAAGCCGATTAATGGCTTTTCCTGTTTACATCGCGATTAGCCGTGATTGGACACGGCTGATCACGTGGTAAAGAGTCTCTATGCCAGTCAGTGCCCACAAATGGGCACTGACTGGCACCATCATGTACAAATTAAAAGCAGTGATGCCCAGCAATGCCATCCATCAGTGCCGCCTTATCAGTGCCGCCTTATCAGTGCCGCCTTATCAGTGCCGCCTTATCAGTGCCGCCTTATCAGTGCCTGTCACTGAAGAAAAACATACTTATTTACAAAAAATTTTAACAGAAACAAAAACTTTTTTTTTTTTGTTTTTTTGTCAAAATTTTTGGTCTTTTTTATTTGTTGCCCAAAAAAATAAAAATCGCAGTTGTGATCAAACACCACCAAAAGAAACCTCAATTTGTGGGGAAAAAAAATTGTAAAAAATTTGTTTGGGTACAGCGTAGCATGCCCGCGCAATTGTCATTCAAAGTGCGACAGCACTGAAAGCTGAAAATTGGCCTGGGCAGGAAGGTGTCTAAGTCCCCGGTATTGAAGTGGTTAATATTGCTTAGTGCAAAGTCTACATACATTCTTCACAGCAGAGTTCTCTCTGGGGAAGCAGATGATGCATCTGAACCCACAATTCCACAATTTATTATATCATTATTATATTGCACACTTTTATTTTTTTGAACCTATG
The DNA here is from genome assembly GCF_037356315.1 of Lithobates pipiens. NCBI lineage: Eukaryota > Metazoa > Chordata > Amphibia > Anura > Ranidae > Lithobates > Lithobates pipiens. The sequence goes on along the minus strand of NW_027507764.1, from coordinate 36,013,565 downwards.
AACCTTTCTCTGCTGGTTTCCGGGAATTGAATGAAGAGTCTTGGCCATCGGCAGAGTAGCTGCTGCTGTCGTCCCTTGAAACTTGCAGCCACCTATGACCACTTGAGCCCAAGCTGGCCTCTTAGTCTTGACCGTGGACACCAGAGGTCTGTCAGGCTTGCAAGTATTGTCAAACTACAGGAAGATTTTGTTGTTGTTAAGACTGTGACAGAAACCTGAAGAAGATCCGACTACTTCCAAATGGAACAGTCACCTGTATGTACATGTTAAAGGGAAAGAAATAGAAATCTGATTTTACTTTTCAAAGAAAATGTATTGCATGTGATCTGTGAGTCATGCCGTATACCCATAAGACTATAGTAATACAATCCGCAACTCTGTGAATGCCCTTTCTACCGCAGCCTTGGGGGGAGAAAAAAAGGGGTCACCGCTCCCTGAGATCTTCCACCTTGATGGATCAGATTGCCTTACTTTTTATATGGTATCCACTTCAGCTTGCGGTAAATGACCGAACAATTTAGTTCTGTAGGAAGTCAGAGTTACTATGATCAGTGGTTGCATTCAAGGAGGGAACCCGGCATGGTTCTGGGGTTGGCTGTTGGAACTTATTGGTGACAGGTATAGTTTGATAAAAATAAGAAAAAATTGCAGAGCTTAACACATCTAAAGTGAAACACCTGACGTGTTCTGGTGGTACATTAAAAGGGAAAAATACTCAAAAATAAACATAAAAATAAAAGTTCAGAGTGAGTCTTTGGGGTTGATTTACTAAAGGAAAATAGATTGTGCGTTTTTCAAAGTGCAATTGCACACTACAAGTGCAGTTGCTCCAGAGCTTAGTAAATGAGGAGGAGCCCTGCTGACTTTCATCATCCAATCATGCACAGGCAAAAATGCGTTTTTTGTTTCTTTCTTTCTTTCTTTCTTTCTTTCTTTCTTTCTTTCTTTCTTTCTTTCTTTCTTTCTTTCTTTCTTTCTTTCTTTCTTTCTTTCTTTCTTTCTTTCTTTCTTTCTTTCTTTCTTTCTTTCTTTCTTTCTTTCTTTCTTTCTTTCTTTCTTTCTTTCTTTCTTTCTTTCTTTCTTTCTTTCTTGTATTTTGCCACTTGAACCTTTACCACATTTACCAAGTTCATATGACTTCTGTGATTATTAGCGTCTCTACCCTGGACTATCACTCCAATCAGGCTCACTTTCCACTTGCTAGCCTCAGGGCTCCTGTCTGCCTTGTCCTGGGTGGTTTTCTCTGTGGGGGGAGGAGAGGCCCGCCATCTTTGACTTCCCGACATACAGTGGGGCAAAAAAAGTATTTAGTCAGCCACCAATTGTGCAAGTTCTCCCACTTAAAAAGATGAGCGAGGCCTGTAATTGTCATCATAGGTATACCTCAACTATGAGAGACAAAATGTGCAAACAAACCCAGACAATCGCATTGTCTGTCTGATTTTTGAAATAATTTATTTGCAAATTATGGTGGAAAATAAGTATTTGGTCACCTAAAAACAAGCAAGATTTCTGGCTTTCCCAGACCTGTATCTTCTTTAAGAGGCTCCTCTCTCCTCCACTCATTACTCATTAATGGCCCCTGTTTGAACTTGTTATCAGTATAAAAGACACCCGTCCACAACCTCAAACAGTCACACTCCAAACTGCACTATGGTGAAGACCAAAGAGCTGTCGAAGAACACAAACAAAATTGTAGACCTGCACCAGGCTGGGAAGACTGAATCTGCAATAGAACAGCAGCTTGGTGTGAAGAAATCAACTGTAGGAGCATTAATTAGAAAATGGAAGACATACAAGACCACTGATAATCTCCCTCGATCTGGGGCTCCACGCAAGATCTCACCTTGTGGGGTCAAAATGATCACCAGAACAGTGAGCAAAATTCCCAGAACCACACGAGGGGACATAGTGAATGACCTGCAGAGAGCTGGGACCAACGTAACAAAGGTTACCATCAGTAACACACTATGCTGCCAAGGACTCAGATCCTGCAGTGCCAGACGTGTCCCCCTTCTTAAGCCAGTACATGTCCAGGCCCGTCTGAGGTTTGCTAGAGAGCATTTGGATGATCCAGAAGAGGATTGGGAGAATGTCATATGGTCAGATGAAACCAAAGTAGAACTGTTTGGTAGAAACACAACTCGTCATGTTTGGAGGAGAGAATGCGGAGTTGCAACCAAAGAACACCATGCCTACTGTGAAGCATGGGGGTGGCAACATCATGTTTTGGGGCTGTTTCTCTGCAAAGGCAACAGGACGACTGATCCGTGTACATGAAAGAATGAATAGGGCCATGTATCGTGAGATTTTGAGTTCAAATCTCCTTCCATCAGCAAGGGCATTTTAGATGAAACGTGGCTGGGTCTTTCAGCATGACAATGATCCCAAACACACCACCTGGGCAATAAAGGAGCGGCTTCCTAAGAAGCATTTTAAGGTCCTGGAGTGGCCTCGCCAGTCTCCAGAGCTCAACCCCATAGAAAACCTTTGGAGGGAGTTGAAAGTCCGTGTTGCCCAGTGACAGCCCCAAAACATCACTGCTCTAGAGGAGATCTGCATGGAGGACATGGAGGCCAACATACCAGCAACAGTGTGTGACAACCTTGTGAAGACTTACTGAAAACGTTTGACCTCTGTCATTGCCAACAAAAGATATATAACAAAGTATTGAGATGAACGTTTGATATTGACCAAATAATTTATTTGCAAATTATGGCGGAAAATAAGTATTTAAAAAAAAATCAGACAATGTGATTGTCTGGATTTGTTTCCACATTTTGTCTCTCATAGTTGAGGTATACCTACCTATGATGACAATTGCAGGCCTCGCTCATCTTTTTAAGTGGGAGAACTTGCACAATTGGTGGCCGACTAAATACTTTTTTGCCCCACTGTATGTTCAACCTAGAGGTATCTACCTCGGGGCGATCTAAAGCATAATCCTTCTTTTCTGTTTTTTTTATTATTGAATGTTTTTAATCTGTGACACCATTTCAGCACATATGCACAGTTGTGGGTTCTTGGAACACCCCTGAGTCATTCCAATCTACCATTCGGTCTTCAGTGACCATGTTTTTTAATGATGTGTTTTGTATAATAGATATTTTTTACAACAATTCTTGTACATCTCCCAATATTTTTTTGTTGTTTTAGATATTATGCCTTTTTAAAAGTCCATTTAGGGGTAGCCATTCTTTTGTTCGAATTTCTGGATGTGGCATTATATCTGTGAGCACTTTGCCGACCTTCTCGTTTTTTCTAAGTTCTGCAGCAACTGCACTTGCACAGAGCAACTGCAACCTTGCAAAGTGCACACTCTATTTGCCTTTAGTAAATCAACCCCTCTGTGTAATAAATTCAAGGTGATATTCCAAATGGCGTCCAACATCTAGTGCTCCAGTTACCCAGTGCAGCCTTCACCAATAGCAGAAAAGCACACTCGCCAGATAAAATGCCTGTCTATATTATATAGAGCAGCAAATGAGGCATATTACAGGATCCGAGTCATCAGAGGTCTGTGTAGTCCTCCTTAGCTCACACTATTCGCCTCCTATTCCATCCAAGGAACCGTCTTTAAAAAATGTTGACAAATCTGGATTGTGATGCCCGTCAGACTTTCCTTCCTTCTCATGATGCAAAAAGCTCAGCGTATCCCATCCAAACCAATTACTCAACAATAGCAAAAAGATAATCTCATGGTGCAGTACTTATTGGTGAACCAACATACAGTAATGTAGAAAAAAAAATGATCAGTGCTCTCGTGGTTCTTAAAATGCCATGTTATGACTAAGGCCTTATAGGCTGAAACGCGTCAACTGATTTAATCAGCGTTTGTTCACTGTGGCTATTCTACATTACTCTACTCAGCGAGCGAGCGACCGTGGATCAAGCACCTGGGAGCTCTGCTGTCTGTGGTGTATGGGTGGGTAGTAGCACTGACTTTTCTGTTTATAACAGACAGTAATACCTTTTGGTTTGCGAGTAATGCAGTGTTACTTGGTTTGCAAGACTAGCAACTTTTTTTTTTTGCACTCACAATGTTAAAGCGGAGGTCCACCCTAAAGTGGACCTTCCGCTCATCGGAACCCTCCCCCCCTCCGGCGCCACAATTGGCACCTTTCAGGGGGGAGGGGGGTGCAGATACCTGTACAGTACAGGTATCTGCACCCACTTCCGGGATAGCTCTCTGCGGAAAGGAGCGTAGATTACGCCCCTTTCCGCAAGTGCCCCGCTGCCTGCTGGGAAACACACGGATCCCAGAGGCAGCGGGGACCGTCCTTATTGCGCAGCGCGACTCGTGCATGCGCAGTAGGGAACCGGGAAATGAAGCCGAAAGGCTCCATTTCCTGATTCCCATACCCAAGATGGCGGCGGCAGCACCCGAGAGACGATCTAGAGATCGGCTTCGGGTGCCGACATCGCGGGCGCACTGGACAGGTAAGTGTCACTATTTTAAAAGTCAGCAGCTGCAGTATTTGTAGCTGCTGGCTTTTAAAAAAAAAAACAAAAAAAAAAAAAACGCGGAGTCCTGGCGGACTCCCGCTTTAAGGAGCCTGGTGCTCATCCATGTAAAGCCGCTGTTGTGTACTGTAAGGCTGCTTTTACATTGCCCTGGCCGTTGACGGTAAAGCGACGCTCGTTTTAGGCGCATTTTACCTCTGTTTAATGGGTGCTATTAACCCCAAAAAAGGGGTTATAAACTCCTGTGTTGTGCTTCCAAAACACTTTTCAAGTGCTTTGAAAATGCTGCCCGTTTATTGCAGTGAGCAGGGGCGTTTTAGGAGCACTGTATACAGCGCTCTCAGACCGCCCCAAAGATGCTGCTTGCAGGACTTTTCCAAAACGTCCCAGAGCGCACTGCTCAGGCGGGAAAGCACCCATTGTAATGAATGGTGGGAGGCAGTTTTCAGGCGCTTAAACCTCTTGAGCAGCGCTTTACCGCTAATGGCTGGCACTTTCAGTGTGAAAGCAGCCTTACTGTATACAACAGTGAGTCAGAAGTGCTGCCGGGGGGACTCCAGAAAAGGAATATCGGGGGGCTGCCCTGTGCAAAACCCTTGCACGGAGAAGGTAAGTATAGGCATGTTTTGTAATGTGTGTATATATATATATAAAAAAAAAAAAAAAAAAAAACCTTTACAATCACTTTAGGCTTACCAGAAAGATATGACCTTCTAGTAAATGAGGTGATATAGCTCGTGGAACAATCCTTACTGGTAAGTGTCACCTCCCAGTTATCAGGATAAGCAGCCAGCAGGATGGAAGTATTAAGCATATAGATTTAAAGCGGGAGTCCACCGGGACTCCGCGTTTTTTTTTTTTTTTTTTTTTTTTTTTTTTTTTTTTTTTAAAGCCAGCAGCTACAAATACTGCAGCTGCTGACTTTTAAAATAGTGACACTTACCTGTCCAGCGCGCCCGCGATGTCGGCACCCGAAGCCGATCGCTAGGTCGTCTGTCGGGTCCTGCCGCCGCCATCTTGGGTATGGGAATCAGGAAATGGAGCCTTTCGGCTTCATTTCCCGGTTCCCTACTGCGCATGCGCGAGCAGCGCGGCGCAATCCGGGCGGTCCCCGCTGCCTCTGGGAACTGTGTTTCCCAGCAGGCAGCGGGGCACTTGCGCAAAGGGGCGGGCAGTTGCGGAAAGGGGCGTAATCTACGCCCCTTTCCGCAGACAGCTATCCCGGAAGTGGGTGCAGTTACCTGGATTATCCAGGTAACTGCACCCCCCTCCCCCCTGAAAGGTGCCAATTGTGGCGCCGGAGGGGGGGGGATTCAGATGAGCGGAGGTCCATTTTAGGGTGGACCTCCGCTTTAATAATCCTCTGCTCATTGACCATCATCCGAAATATTCTACCCATGTTAAAAAGACAAAAAGAGCCAAGCGCTACTTGCTGTGTGAAATCCAAATAATGCTTTTTTTTTTTTATGTGAATTTTGTCCTGCCCCTTCTTTTATTTCAGATTTAATGTATTTTCCTATTTAATTTTTTTTTGTTTTTGCTTGGATTTTTGTATTTGCCCTAACCTACCAGGGGATATTAATTATTTTTTTTTTTTTTATATTTATTTATTTTCTTTTGTATTCTATATGTTAAAACGTTCAATGAACTTAGATTAAACCTAAAAATGTGTAAATGCACTCAGATAAATCCAAAAATGACAGCGCTGTACAAAAAAATAAAAATAAAAATAAAAAAAAAAAACCTCCGTCCAGAACAGCATGGGGACGCTTTCGGGAACGTGGTGACGTCACTGCGTTCAGCTCCTCCCTGCGCGTTTCATCAGATGACTTTATTGGAGACACCAATGTTAACTACGACAATACGCAAATATGAGGCCTCTGGACAGGTGGGTCTCAATGCCGAGAGCCTGCGTTTTTGCGTAACAGAATGTAAACACAGCTGTGCAGAAAGCACTCACTCTGCGCGTTCCCAGAACTTGCGATCGGGTGCTTTTGGAATCATGTGACCACTGTGACAGCCCATTACGGCGGTCACATGATCATAAACCTCAGCTGTGCGGAGAGCACTCGCCCTGTGCATTCCCACAACTTGCAATCGGGTGCTTTTGGAATTGTGACCACTGACAGCCAATCACGGCGGGCACGTGATCATAAACCCCGCCTGGCCTTTCGACATCTGAAGTCCCTTAACGGGCCAGGAGGCGCTGACACCAAGGGGTTAAAGTGGTTCTAAAGGCAGAAAGTTTTTTTTTTTTTCTTCTTAATGCATTCTATGCATTAAGATAAAAAAACCTTCTGTGTGCAGCGGCCCCCCTAATATTTACCTGAGTCCCATCTGAATCCAGCGGTGTTGCTCTCGACTCTCCCTAGTGATTGACTGGCTGAGACACACAACAGACACCATTGGCTCCTGCTGCTGTCAGTCAGTGAGCCACTGAGGAAAAAGAGGGGGACGGGGGCCAAGCTGCAGCTCCGTGTCTGGACACATGGAGCCATAGCCAGTGGCTTGCTGTGGGGGGGCAGGAGGGAGGAGCCGGGAACGTTGGCGAGGGAACCGGGCAAGAGGAGGATCCGGGCTGCTCTGTGCAAAACCACTACACAGAGCAGGTAGGTAGACCATGTTTGTTATTTTTAAACAAAAAAAATAAAAAAATCAAGAATTTAGTATCACTTTAACCACTTGCCGACCGCCGCACGACGATATACGTCGACAGAATGGCACGGGCAGGCATATGGGCGTACCTGTACGTCCCTGCCTTCCCGCGGGGGGGGGGCCCGATCGGGCCCCCCCCCCCCGGTGCCTGCGGCGGTCGGTATTCGTTCGGGAGCGATCCGGGATGAGGGGGCGGCCATTCATTCATGGCCACCCCCTCGCGATCGCTCCCGACGAATGGAAATGCTCCGTGACATCACTTCCTCTCCTGTAATGTAAACACAGGAGAGGAAGTGATGTAATCTCTCCTCCGTGTCGGTATTTTTCGTTCCGGCACCGAGGAGAGAGGATCGGTGAGTTGCACCAACACGACACTACACAGTAGAACATGCCAGGCACACTCACACCCCCCGATCACCCCCCCAATTACCCCTGCCCCCCCAGTCGCAGTGACACCAATTGCATTTTTTTTTTTTTGCATTGGTGTCATTTGTGACTGTAATAACTGTTAGGGCAGTTAGGGTTAGCCCCCTTTAGTTCTAATGTGCCCCCCTAACCCCCCCAATAAAGGTTTAACCCCGTGATCACCCCCCGTCGCCAGTGTCGCTAAGGCTGGGTTCACATTGCAGCGGTTTATGAGAACGGATGTGATTCGCACCGCACTGCAGTGCAAATCACATCCGATCTCTGTGCGATTCGAGTTCAGCCATACAGATAGTATGGCTGAATTCGCGCCGCACCCGCCGCAAATTCGCACGGGACCCTTTTTTTGGTCCGCAGCAGAATCGGATCGCATGGGTGTTCACACCATGCGATCCGAGTTTGCAGATCGCACTGCGATATGCGAACTGATCTGGGGGTGTCAGTAACATTTCACTGACACTCCCAGCAGTTCGCATAGGGCAGTGTGAACTGCCGCCGGGAGGCATGCGATGCGGGAACCCGCCGCGGATTTGTGGCGTTCCCGCATCGCTCCAGTGTGAACCCAGCCTAATAAGCGATCATTTTTCTGATCGCTGTATTAGTGTCACAGGTGACGCTAGTTAGGCAGGTAGGTATTTAGGTTCGCCGTAGCTTTTTATAGCGCCAGGGACCCCCATATACTACCGCATAAAGCCCTCTGATTGCCCCCTAGTTAACCCTTTCACCAGTGATCACCATATAACTGTTAGGCCGCGTACACACGGGCGGACTGTTCGCCCAACCTTGTCCGCTGAACAGTGTTTGGGCGGACAGTCCGTTTGTGTGTGGGCTTTCAGCGGACAGTTTCAGCGGACAGTTGGACGGACAAAGTCTTTCGGAAATTCCGAAAAACTGTCCGCTGAAACTGTGTTTGAGCGAACAGTCCGCCCGTGTGTGGGCTTGTCCGCTGTACCTTCGAAATGAGCGGACTGTTCCCGCTCGGAAAGTCCGCCCATTTCGAGCGCGTGTACAGGTAGGCGGGGCCCGCGAAGGAGACGTCGCGGGCTCCGCCGCCTGGAATGGGCTTAAAGGGGAACCTCAACGCCGAAAAAAATCGGCGTGGGGGTTCCCCCAAAGTCCACACCAGACCCTTGTCCGAGCACGCTACCCGGCCGGCCAGGAAAGGGGGGCGAGCGAGCGCGCCCCCCCTCCTGAGCCGTACCAGGCCGCGTGCCCTCAACATGGGGGGGTGCCTTGGGGAAGGGGGGGCCGCGCGGCCCCCCCACCCCAAAGCACCTTGTCCCCATGTTGATGAGGACAAGGGCCTCTTCCCGACAACCCTGGCCGTTGGTTGTCGGGGTCTGCGGGCGGGGGGCTTATCGGAATCCGGGAGCCCCCTTTAAGAAGGGGGCCCCCGGATACCGGCCCCCCACCCTATGTGAATGAGTATGGGGTACAATGTACCCCTACCCATTCACCTGTGAAATAAAGTACAAAAAAAAACACAACACAGGGAAAAAATATTTTATTGCACAGCTCCGGGGGTCTTCCGTCTTCGGGGGTCTTCTCGCCGGACTCCTCCGCTATCTGTGTGTAGCTCTTTTACTAGCGGAGGAGTCCGGCTTTCTTCCTCCCCGCCGCCGGCCTCTTCTCCCGACTTCGGGGGTCTTGTCCCCCTCTTCGGTTCTTCTGCCGGGCCACCGCGCCTTCTTGTAGCTCTTTTACAGGCGGTGGCCCGGTCTTCTGTCGCCGCTGTCGTCGCCGCTGCCGCCTTCCGTTCTTGTTCTTCTTCTTGTTCTTCTTCTTCTTCTCCTGGAGATGTTGACTCGACGATCTCTCCGGCCGGAATGCCAGAGCCGCGCTGTGCGGTCACTTATATAGTGACAATGGGGCGGTGTCACATGGTATATGTCACATGGGTTGGTCACATGGTGACCCCGCCCCCTTACGATGTCATAGTCCCCATGTGACATCAACCCATGTGACCAACCCATGTGACATATACCATGTGACACCGCCCCATTGTCACTATATAAGTGGCAGCGGAGCGTGTCCCTGGCATTCCGGCCGGAGAGATCGTCGAGTCAACATCTCCAGGAGAAGAAGAAGAAGAACAAGAAGAAGAACAAGAACGGAAGGCGGCGGCGGCGACGACAGCGGCGACAGAAGACCGGGCCACCGCCTGTAAAAGAGCTACAAGAAGGCGCGGTGGCCCGGCAGAAGAACCGAAGAGGGGGACAAGACCCCCGAAGTCGGGAGAAGAGGCCGGCGGCGGGGAGGAAGAAAGCCGGACTCCTCCGCTAGTAAAAGAGCTACACACAGATAGCGGAGGAGTCCGGCGAGAAGACCCCCGAAGACGGAAGACCCCCGGAGCTGTGCAATAAAATATTTTTTCCCTGTGTTGTGTTTTTTTTTGTACTTTATTTCACAGGTGAATGGGTAGGGGTACATTGTACCCCATACTCATTCACATAGGGTGGGGGGCCGGTATCCGGGGGCCCCCTTCTTAAAGGGGGCTCCCGGATTCCGATAAGCCCCCCGCCCGCAGACCCCGACAACCAACGGCCAGGGTTGTCGGGAAGAGGCCCTTGTCCTCATCATTATGGGGACAAGGTGCTTTGGGGTGGGGGGGGCCGCGTGGCCCCCCCTTCCCCAAGGCACCCCCCCATGTTGAGGGCACGCGGCCTGGTACGGCTCAGGAGGGGGGGCGCGCTCGCTCGCCCCCCTTTCCTGGCCGGCCGGGTAGCGTGCTCGGACAAGGGTCTGGTGTGGACTTTGGGGGAACCCCCACGCCGATTTTTTTTGGCGTTGGGGTTCCCCTTTAAGCCCATTCCAGGCGGCGGAGCCCGCGACGTCTCCTTCGCGGGCCCCGCCTACCTGTACACGCGCTCGAAATGGGCGGATTTGCCTCCTCCTTACGTGGGCGAGTCCATTCATTTCAAAAGTTGAGCGAACTGTTTGCCCAACCTTGTTCGTCAAACAGTCCGCTCGTGTGTGGGCAAGTCCGCTCATGCAAATTTTGAGCGGACTGTTTGCCGAAACTGTTTGACGAACAAGGTTGGGCAAACAGTCCGCGCGTGTGTACGCGGCCTTACAGGTGACGCTGGTTGGTTAGTTATTTTTTTATAGTTTCAGGGCACCCGCCATTTATTACCTAGTCTCACTAGTGTACCCCTAAATTTAGGGATGTATACTTTCTAAAATGGGGTCATTTGTGGGTGTTTTGTGCCATCTTGACATTTTATGGCCTTCAAAACTGTGATAGGTAGTGAGGAGTGAAATTACAAATGTATGCCCTTAGAAATCCTGAAGGCGGTGCTTGGTTTTCGGGGCCCCGTACGCGGCTAGGCTTCCAAAAAGTCGACCACATGTGGTATCCCCGTACTCAGGAGAAGCAGCAGAATGTATTTTGGGGTACAATTCCACATATAACCATGGCATGTGTGTACCTGAAATAAATAAAATAAATATACTGATAGTGTAAAATATAGGATGTATGCCCTTTTTTATATTCAGCGACTCAATTTCTCTTATTGCACATTAGGTAACGGAAAAGGCGGAGAGTCGATCTATGGCGGTTTCTTTAAAGGTAAGTCCCCTCCGTTGTGTTCTCGTCTTATTCCCCCCCCCTTTTTTTTTTTTTATTTTTTTTTTTTTATGCGCACAAAAAAGCCTAGAAGTGTGTAAACCGGCCAGCGTTTAGACGAGATTCTTGCATGACTCTAATGTTGCATGAAAGCCAAGTGCATGTACTCGGGCCTATAAGTTTATTTTATTCTTATTTTTTTTGTCATGTCCTAGCTGCCTAGTTTTTAGAGAAGGGACCTCTAACTGTTCTGGTTTTATCAGTGTCAATTTTCAGCATGGAGGCTAGGCAACTTTTTCATGAAAACTCCTCTATCTTCCTGCCTAAAACTGTCAACGTATTCTTTTGTTTATAGAGATTGTGGTCTTTTGCAATATGAGAAGGTAAGAAACATAAGCTCAGTAACACAATTCACTATTTTTTTTTATTTTTTTTTATCCCCCCCCTCCCCCTTCCCCCTGCACCCACCCCCAGTTAAAGGGATTCTGTCCTTCATCATGTTGGATTGTCTGTTAAAAAGAAAAAAAAAAGTTTACAGTTTTGGAAGGAAAAATAACAATTTTGATGAGTTTATCGGCCATTTTCTCCATCTTCTCTGTACTTTTTTTGTCAACAATGTTTTTGGTTTGTTACTCAAAAAAAGAAAAAGAATAAGTGTGGATAGGAAATTTTGTTGCCATTGCAACTGCAGACAGTGAGGGTGATGGAATTACTGCCCCCTTTATAGTGGTGGCCACAGACGGGTGGATTTCTGTACGATACGGCGGAAGGTTTATTCTATAAAAGTTTGCAAACTTCCAATAGATTTGAGATATTTATGGAACACTTTTGCAAACTTTTTTTTTTCTTCTTTTTTTTTTTAATCCTGATAACTTCTGTTGCATCGTCAGAAAAGCCCCCCGCTACCTCTGTGGCCAAAGAAACCCAAGCTGTACTCCCCGACCAAGAGAGAAAAGAATTAATATGAGACTGTAGCTGTGCATGCTGTAAGGTAACTGACCCCCCCGGGGGAGGGCAACTAGGTCTGCGTGTGATAGCGGAGGGGGGTAGTCCGTCTTCTGTGCTTCTACACTGCTGTGGCCATATTGGCAAGGTCTATACCCACTGAAGGCTTTCTTTTTTGTTTTCTCTAAACAGTGTACTCAAATAGGTAAGTGTACACAGCTGGATGCTCCTTGGACTTTCTTTCCATTCTAGTTTGCCATATAATGTCATTTTTATATTCCTGGGAAAACTGACACACACCAATCCTCTGCAACAACAAAAAAAAGTATTCCACTTTGTGTTCCTGAGTTTAAGGACTGTGCTAACCACAACCGCTTCCAAAACTAGGCCTTGGAGTTCCCAACTTTGGATGATTTTGTTCTGTAGGCTTGTACTTGCCTTTCTTTCTTTCTTTCGTTTTCTTTCTTTCTTTCTTTCGTTTTCTTTCTTTCTTTCTTTTTCTTTCTTTCTTTCTTTCTTTCGTTTTCTTTCTTTCTTTCTTTCGTTTTCTTTCTTTCTTTCGTTTTCTTTCTTTCTTTCTTTCGTTTTCTTTCTTTCTTTCTTTCTTTCGTTTTCTTTCTTTCTTTCTTTCGTTTTCTTTCTTTCTTTCTTTCTTTCTTTCGTTTTCTTTCTTTCTTTCTTTCTTTCGTTTTCTTTCTTTCTTTCTTTCTTTCGTTTTCTTTCTTTCGTTTTCTTTCTTTCTTTCGTTTTCTTTTTGTTTGTGTTTTTTTGTTTTTTTTTGTTTTTAGGCTTCTTTTTTTTTTTGTTAGGCTGGGTTCACGTATAGCGTGACTGCTTCTCAATGCAGCCGGTTCACACATGTCAGGGGCGGCCGCAGTCTGGATTGCAGAAGGGGTTTTGCACATCTTTTGGGAACAGGGACGCACCGGACCCCATGCTGGGAACCGTGGGCGGAGATGAGGGGTGAACCCGGTGTCTTGTCATATAACGTCCTCCATCCGATAGTGTCCGCTGCGTACTGCGCATGCGCAGTACACAGCAACACAGATTCCAAAAATTGCCGAGGATGAACGGCGCCTGCGCTGTAAGTCCTGGTTCTATCCCCACCATCCAAGTGGACATAGAGTAGGAATAAAAAAGAGCAGAGCGCAGCGAGGCGGAGCCCGAAGCGTGGCGAGCGAAGCTCGCCCGCGAGGTGCCCTCTAATATTCACAACCCTATGTCCGCTTGGATGGTGGGGCCACCACCTCCACTCACGGCGCAGGCGCCGTTCAGCTTCGGAGATTTTCCGAAGCTTCATCTGCTCCGTACTGCACATGCACAGTACGGCCCGGACACTATTTGATGGCCGGACACTATACGGCAGAACACCGGCCTTAAAGTGAAAGTGCGCTTATCCTTTTTTATCCTTTGCCCTAACCTAACAAAATGCACCCCTCCTCTCCACAGATGCATATTTATCCTGATCTGAATGCTGCTGAGTTTCTTCTTATTTTTTTATTTTTTTTTATTTTTTTACCTTTTCAGTTCTTGTCTTGGCTGCATTTGCGCATTACAGTCCCTTTTAAAATTCAATAATGGCCAGTGTTATATCAATTGGCTAACCCAATAGATCAGCGAACAGAAGTGACGTTCCGTAAACTGCACATGCGTTCTACGGGTTGGCTAATCTGACAGAACAGCGGCATTAGACATCTTACTACACCCAGCTACGGCTTGAACTTCTGAGTAATTTTAGCAATGGCTGTTGGTCAAGGTGGGGATCTATGGATAGGGAAAGTGGGTTGTGTTGGGTCACAAGAAGGGTAAAAAAAAGAGCGCATTTTTTCTTAAAGTGCACTTATTCCTTTTAAGAAAGTCCAGGCGAAAACCGATTTTGCTACATTCTGATTATTTTAAAATGGATAATTAAAGGATAAGTTCACCTTTTTGGGGACATGTTACATATTCCACCCAATTTTAGGGTGGAACATTCATATAATATAATGCAGCAACAGCTGGCCGATCTTGGTTTTTTTTTTATTTATTTTTTTAAATAGGATTCCATCTCGAGCAGCTCTGTGTTTATATCCTGGAGTTCTGTGATAACATAGTAAATTTTGCAAGAGAGCCTGTACAAGCCATACATCTAAATCACATTAGAGTGTCTGTGTTGGCTCTAGAACACGGCATAGAGGAAATCCGTTGCTGATTTTAGGACACTCGTTCATGGCAGTTGTGCTGCTTAAAGTATATCTTAAACCAAAACTGTGTGGTTTTTATTTTTTTTCCCTGCATTTTGATAAAGTAGGGGGCGCTTAAAACCCTTATCAGATTTTCTTTTGTCATTGCTGTGATTTTATCCTTCCCTTCCTGTCCTGGAGATCTCTCCAAAGTGAAGCAAATTCCCAAGGGCCTGTCTGCTCTTAAAGTGTTCACCTTTTTATTTATTTTTTTTTTTTTTCTAAAATGAGAAGGTAAACTAAGACCCTACAACCCCACAAGTCGTCCACCCCGCCGTCCCCTCTGCACTTAAGCAGTTTGGTCCGTACAGTGGTCCTGGGATTTGAAAGCCATGTTGTTCTTCTTTCCCTAGAACCCACTTCCCATGGAGGGGCACTCGGGCGTGCACGCTCCTGAGCCCCGCTGTCTGTGTCAATGGCTCTGCTCTTGTGCAGGTCGCTGGATCGGATCCATATCAATGGGCATGGGCGCTTCAGAAGCGGTGTACATCGTTCCTAAAGCGCCCCGAAGATGCTGCTTGCAGGACTTATTTTAAAGGGGATGTAAACCCTATGTCATTCTTTCTAAACTACTGCCATAGTGGTTATCTATAAGGATATACATGCCTCCTGCATGTATCCCTACCTGTCAAATGTCTCCCCTCTGTCTGCTATGAGACCCGAAAAACTGCAGATTTTGTGGGTGGGTCTGTTGTCTGGAGCTCGGTGGGTGGAATCGTGATGTCAGACTCCCCCGCCCACCTCTACACTCCCCTTGTCGATATGCATTTTCTCCTGTGCATTTCTTACACTGATCTTCTGCTGTGATCTCTAACATCCAGTGAAAAGACAGGAAAGTAACCACATGACTTCAGCATGCCAAATCGTGCTGAGGTGTGGAACATCCAATCCTGGCAGAGCAGCAGAAGAAAGGAGTGGGGAGGCAATTAAAAAATAATGCATGTCTCTTAGGCTAGTGCACGAGATATGTAAATCACCCGTCACTCTAAGCAAGGAGGAGGATTTGACAAAGTTTTTCTCTGTTTGTCAAGATTGATCTCACTGAACAATAAGAGGATTGCTCAGAGCTGGATTAACTTTGTGGCAAGGCTGGGCTCAAATGATAGGCAACCTTATATTGTACATTATGACATACAAAAAAAAAAAGTCGGTTTTACATCCACTTTAATGTCCTGCAAGCGCACCGCCCCAGTGTGAAAGCACTCGGGCTTTCACACTAGAGTGACAGGAGAAGAGCTTTACAGGCGCTATTTTTAGTGCTAAAACGCCACAGTGTGAAAGTAGACTAACTCCTAATAGCTGCCTGCCACATTGGCTTATCTCTATTATTTGTCTGACAGGTTTATGTGTCTGCTTGTGAGAGAGGAGAGAAGCTCAGAGAGCAGCTATGCCTGCCCCTCCCCTCTGCTGCCCATTTACAGAAGCCTTTGCGTTTTCTGAATGAGTTCACACAATGCAAAGGCTTCTGTGATTGGGCAGGAGGAGGGGAGAGCGTGCATAGCTGCTCTGTGCTTCTCTCCTCTCTCACAGACAGAGATATAAACATGTAGCTGTGTCGGGGCTCCGGAAGCTATACTGCTGGAACACAATAAATCTGCCTGATATAAATAGAGAAAAGCCCAGGAGGTGGCAGGTCCTGCGATTCGGGGTTAAGCTGTCTATTTTCTTGCGTTAATGCACGCCAGTTTTGAAACGCAATGAGGTAGCCCATTCATTAATGGGCTTCCATTGCGCCCCAATGGAGGAAACGAAATGCATGACCCTTTAGCAACACCGTGCGCCACAACGCATGGCATATGCTTCACAGTGGATGGTACTGCATGCAGATTAGCTGCATTGGCACAACACACAAGTGTGACTGGGCCCTTGGATAGTTGTCACCGCAACAGGTGTACCCATTGGGAGATTCTGTTTTGTTGACCACTCAGAATTTGGAGTTTTGGTCCAGTGGTCACCAGGACAAATAGAGAGAGGGTGCAAATCCCTAGACAGCAATGAAAACCTGACAGGGGTTCTAACCCTTCCGCACTCCACCCCAAATGAAAAAAACGCATTGGTTCTAGATATACTTTAATATCGGTAGTAAATGGGTGTCCAAGCTATTATAAATCGAGTGTTTTGGTACTTGTTTCTTGATGCAGGCACAGAATGGCAATGACCTCCAATGAATAACGTGTGCTCCTGCGCTCTTCCCCCTAACCCAGAAATACGAGGGCTTGTGTTTGCTAACCGAAAACAAGAAGACATTTTGGAGTTTGAGCAAATGGTCCAAATTCCCTTTCTTGTTTTCTTACCTGCGCTAGTAAATTAGCCAGATTTCTGATAGCGCCGCTGTCCTTTTCTCTTTCCTTTTTTTTTTTCCACCCCCGGAGTGTGAATCGCACAGGTGCACATACTTCTAAGGTACCTATAGACAGAGGATGTATGTCTGTCATTCATGGATAAGGAGAAGCTCAGGCGTGTTCGCATGGAACGCGTGCAGAGCCCGCCAGGAAGTCGGCGCTGCCCTAATCACAGGCAGTGAGACATTGCCCCGATGTGCGGCTGCAGAGATCGGGCAATGTCTCACTGCCTGTGATTAGCGCAGCCCTGCTCCAACTTCATGGCGGGCTCTGCACGTGTTCCATGCGAACACGCCTGAGCTCATCCCTATTCATGGATGATTCTTTTATTGAGTGTTCATCGAGGAAAAATTGTTGCTATGAACATAGCCGTCTACCATGCCGTCCGACATTCTGACCATATCATCCGCATTTCTCACTCTGCTTTTATGTACTAACTCTTGGAAAGTGTCAACTACATGTAGATCCCGAATTGGTATGTCTCCCGCCAAACTGATAAGGCAGCCCAGACTTCCTTGTTTTTACTGGTCATGTGATGTAAGCATCGCATGAAACTGAAGAGACACACCCAAGGGTTAATAGTGGTACCAATTTATTCCAATGGATGACTTTTAAAATGATCCAACTTTTTTTCTGGGGAACAGAATTAGCTTCCTTCAACAGGGTTAAAGCAGGGTTCCACCCTAAAGTGGAACTTCCGCTGATCGGAACCCCCCCCCCCTCCTGTGTCACAATTGGCACCTTTCAGGGGGGAGGGGGGTGGAGATACCGGTCAAAGACAGGTATTTACACCCACTTCCGGGCATAGACTCCCATGGGAGTCTATGCCTCTTCCTGTCCCTGCGCGCTGTCTGCTGGGACACACACGGGTCCCAGAGACAGCGCGGACAATTCCTATTGCGCTGCGCGACTCGCACATGCGCAGTAGGGAACCGGGAAGTGAAGCCGCAGCCGACATCGCTGGACCCCGGGACAGGTGAGTGTCCATTTATTAAAAGTCAGCAGCTGCAGTATTTGTAGCTGCTGGCTTTTAATATTTTTTTTTCCACAGTGCAGTCCCGCTTTAAAGCTGAATTCCAGGAATTCGGCTCCTTTGTAAAAAATGAAGGCATACTATGAGTTAAGTCCAGTGAGGTGCATGACACCACCTGGGCTTAGCTCTATTATTTATATCAGGCCGCTTTATAGTACTCTCAAGACGGCTATCGCTGTAGTTCCAGGGGGAACAACGCTGATCCTTCTGAGCATCTTGAACAAGTGAGTCGCTGCAGTTGCTATGCCCGTCCCTCCCCTCCTCCTGCCTGTTCACAGTATTATTATTATACAGAATTTATATATTGCAAAATTTATAATAGTGCGCTTAAGACCCCTTTCACACTGCCAGCTTTTTTTAGGCGCTATGGCGCCTGAAAAAAGCGGCTGCTTTGACACTGGAGCGGTGCGCTGGCAGGGCGTCACACAAAGTCCAGCCACCCGTTGGTTTTAGAGAGATTTTGTTTAAGGAAATGGTGTGAGATCCATGCTGATATGTTAGTAAAGCGATAGGAGACTGAAGGAGTGAGGTGAGGAGTACACAGATTTGAGTATCATCAGTATATTGATGGTATTGGAAGTGGGCGGTTATCAAGTGGCCAAGGGAGGAGGTGTAGATAGAGAAGAGAAGGGGTCCATGAACAGAGACTTGAGGGACCCCCACAGAAAGGGGCAATGGAGAGGAGGAGACAGAGTTGTAGGTCACACTGAAAGAGCTCTGTGAATAGGTAGGAGTAGAACCAGGATATAGCTGTATCTTTTAATACAGTAACCTTTTTATTATGTGAACAAAATTATTACCACTTTGTAAAAAGTGCAGGCATACTATGGGTTAAATCCAATGAGGTGCCTGTCACCCCCTGGACTTGGCTCTGTTATTTAAATCTGGTTTATTATGCTCCAGGAAGATAGCTTCTGGAGCTCCTTCAAGTGTAGACTTGATACAGCTGCTATGGTCTTCTCTCCCTGCCTCCTGCTCATTCACAGAAGCCTTTGTATTATGTGAAAACATTCACAAAATACAAAGGCTTCTGTGAAAGGGCAGCAGAGGGGTGGGGCCGGCATAGCTGATTTGTGTGCTGTTCCCCTCTCTTACAGCCATAAGTATCTCCAAGTGTAATTCCCGGCAGAGCAATAAACCTATCAGATATAAAAAAAATAGACATGAGCCCAGGAAATGTCATGCAGCTCATTGGATTTGGCTCATAGTGTGCCTTCACTTTTAAGAAAGTGTCTGAATTCCTGAAATTTAGCTTTAAAATTAGGAAACAAATGTATAGTGTTGGAGTTCTTGTACTACAGAACGCTTTCTTCTTTCCATAAAATACAGGTAGCCTGTAATCCCAATGCCGTGAAAAATGCTGCCTCTGTTGCACTGAAATCCCATGCAGTGTTGTCAGCTCTCCCTGAATTCTCAAGAGATCACTGTTTTCCTTTAAAGAACAGAAATGCCCTTCATTGTAGGATGGGGCAGCCTTTTCTACTCAGTCTGTGGCTGCTTTCAATAAAAATTAAACATATTTTGATTTGGCACACCTGGAATGTATTTAGCTGATTTTAGGGTTTAAAGCTGGGAAATTAGCAACTTTGTAAACAGTGCAGACATATGATGAGTTTGATCCAACGAGGTGCCTGCCACCACCTGGACTTATCTATATTATTTACATCTGAACGGTTTATTGTGCTCCGGGAAGATAGCTTCTGGAGCTCCAACATGCTCTGGCCTGAGCTCCCTCAAGTGTAGTTGATGCAGTTGATATGCCTGCCCCTTCCCCTACTCCTGCCCAGTCACAGAAGCCTCTGTAATACGTTAACGCGTTCACAAAATACAAAGGCTTCTGTGAATGGACAGGGGAGGGGCAGGCATAGCTGCTGTGTGTGCGCGTTTCTCTCCTCTCACAGCCCCGAATGTATCCTGCGGGGAGCTCAATAAACCTGGCAGATATAAGAAATATAGAGAAGTCCAGGAGCTGACATGCACCTCGTTGGACTCCACTCAATGGTATGCTTGCACTTTTTACAAAGTTTGGGATTTTCTGCAATTCAACTTTTAAAGTCTGTTGCAATCATTCATACACACTCTGGCATGTCCGCTGACGTTCATCTGAAGTATTTTGGGTACCTTCACAGGTCTGTTGCAAAACAAAACGCACCACGCAGGTACAAACGTGTGAGCTTTTCCGAATTGTATTGATAAGTCTGCAGAACGCTATAACAGAACAAACGATCTGCTGTACAACCGCACCTCTTTATCTTGAACGTATCCTACATGTGACGCGCTTCTGTCCTATGTGTCCGCTTTGTCTTTTTGGGGTGTTTGGCCTAACCTCTTGTGTGGAAGGGAAGAAAATCTTGTTTTTTTTATTGGCGATGAGGGAAATAACTCCTACTGATGTCGGTGCTTCCCAGCTCTCCCCAAACACGCACACGCGCACGCACACACATACCATAGCTGGGTGCAAGTCTTTGAAGCTTCTTTGTGTATTCATTACTCAAACTGATCCTCTGTTCATCAGCAAATTTACTAAACGTTTTATTTTTCCATTTCTTGTTTTTTTCTTTCTTTCTTTTTTTTTTTTTTTTTCTTCTTCTCATAGATGAAAATTTTATTCTCAAGCATGACCGCGCGTTCCTCCTGTCCATGGCAAACCGTGGGAAGCACACGAACGGTTCTCAGTTTTTCATGTGAGTTTGTCATAATTCTGCGCATCTTCCTTCTGACAGCTTGGGATCCCAGAACATCAGACTGGCATTTTGTTAAAGCTGAACTAAAAGAGTTCAGCCACTTTGGGCATAAAATGTGCTGCCATACTATGAGTTAAAGCCAAAGCTCCCTTTGGTTGTACTACTTCTTCCAGGCTCGTGAGAGATCGTGACCTTAAGGTCGGGATCTGCCCACATGCCTGGACCGGCACCCGGGTCAGCCTGAGCTGACCGCTTCCACTCCCTCCGCAGCCCAGAGTGCGGGGACGCAGAGCAGAGAGCTGTGACGGACAGTCACCAGCTCTCTGCTCAGGGAGCCCTGAGAAGCGAGTGATCAGCAGTGTTTGATCTCTTGGTTCTCCGTGTTCGGGGTGGCGGGACAAATGCAGCATCAGACCGGTGCTGCATCCTGCAATGTAAGCATGATTAAAAAAAAAAAAAAAAAAAAGTTTCTCATACTTCTCTTTTAAGTCCATGGAGGTGCACTTATCTCTTTTATGTGCATCTTGACAGTTTTATGGAGCTCTGGGAAGATTGCCATCACTACACTCAGGGGCTCTGAGAGGAGAGACGCTGTCTTCTCATACACAGCAGCTCTGCCCACCCCTTCCCTTCCCTTCTGCTGCCCATTAACAGAAGCCTTTGCATTCTGTGTATGAATAAAAAAATAAAAATAAAAAAAAAGTGTTGCGCGGTTTCCTTAAGACCCCTTTTACACCACACCGCCCATATCGTCGGCGGTAAAACGCAGTTATTTTTAGCAGCATTTTACCGTCAGATTTGTGGCGCATTTCGGCTGCTGGCGGGGCGCTTTACCCCCAGCTAGCGGGCCGAGAAAGGGTTAAAAGCACCAGCAAAACGCCGGCGGTATTACAGCGCTGCCCCATTGATTTTAATGGGGAGCAGCGGTGGAGGAGCAGTGAACACACCGCTCCAAAGAAGCTGCTGGCAGGACTTTTCCCTGACGTCCTGCCAGCGCACCGCTGTAGTGTGAAAGCCCTCGGGGCTTTCACACTACACACAATGGTGCAGCTTCTTTAGGGCGGATTGCAGGCGCTATTTCTAACGCTATAGCGCCTGCAAAACGCCCTGGTGTGAAAGGGGTCTAAATCCAACCAAACAGTTACCAATACATAAACATAATATGAAATAACATAAAGTACCTTCAAATAAAAAGTTTCATCAGTGCCACCATCAACACATACAGCTGCTTACCAGAAGCTCGGACCTCAACACACAGGAGGTCTTACGGTGCTTTGTAAATCAATGCATAGATCCCAGATGAATGGCTGTCTCTCCCCCTCATTGGAAATGGGGGGTAACAAAATACGGCATCATATCCCTCATACGTAAAGAACAGACAGACAGTATATTACTATCCAATATGTGTATTTAATAAAGCAAGGAAGATAAACAGATCTCAAACACCGCCGCTCATCTGGGGGAACATAAAGACATCACCGCTAAGCTCTGCCCTTTGTATTTTGTGAAAAAGTTTACATAACACAAAGTGTTCTGTCATTTGGCAGGTGGAGGGGACAGACGGACACAGCAGCTTAATGCGACTTTGCATCTAAAGGAGCGGATGCCAGACATTAAACTGACAGAGCTCCATTAATATAGCGATAGCTATCCTCCCAGAGCTCCACAAAACTGTCAGATGCACCTTCTTGTACTTCTAGTATGTCTGCACATTTTACAATGTGGCCGATTTTCTGAAGTGCAGCTTTTTAGAATAATGTCACAGTGAAGGGGTTTTAGAATAATGTCACATTGATCCTTTGAGGTCCCAGAACAATGACACGCTCATATTTCTCAAGTCATCTTCCAGGACGGCACACCTGAGAGATGAGAGGCTCCTCCCTACAGGAAACACAATCAATCGACAGCTGTTTTAAGTCCCCACCCTTCCCCTTGATCCTCAGTTTTTGATTGTGTTTCTCCCTACACAGCGAAACTGTTTGTTTTTTTCCAAATGACCCGAAGCCTGGGGCTGGTGGTCTCCCCCTGGGAGCCGGACCACAAGCCTGGGAAGCCTCTGGGTCTGGTAGGATATTCTTGTCCTTCCTGGGGGGTTCCCCTATCTTTTCCTCAGGGCGGGCAGCAGAAATTGGAAGAGCCCCCCTGAGAGCTGAAGGACCCTGGGTACAGTGGTGTACCCAGAACTTCAGGGGCCATTATCCTGTCTCCCCCCTCCTTACCTGTACAGGTGGCTGTTCAGACGGGGGTGCTGGCCATCGGTTCTTTCCAGGGGGCTTGTCCCCGACTCCTGGGTCCCCGGTAGCTCGCGTGGGCTGCCGGAGAGGGCGTGGCAACAAGCACCCGCGTCATTTTCAAACTTCGGGAAAATGGCAGCGGCGTTCTTACCCAGGAGGGAAGGCTGAGAGTCAGTAGGAGCAGGCGCCCACATCCTCCTTTCTCTAGAGCGAGGAGGCACCAGTTTACTACGGTGGATGTCTGCCTTAACCACCTCAGATATGAAGATGGGAATGAGGAATGGAAGGCATTGCCCCCCCCCCCCCCCCCCCCCCATGTATATAGACTGACTTCCCTATGGGGACAGCAGTTGGGGGGGGGAGCACTTTGGCGGCTATCCTCCTTGCGTGTGGACCATAAGGATGGAAAAGCAAGCCCGCTGGCTGTGGCAAAAAGAGGAAGACGACAACGGTGAGTACTTTACTTTCCTTTTGCCGTGGGAATTTAGCTGCAAAATCCCCAATTCCAGCCAGAGGGTTCCTGGGCATTTGAGATCTCACCTGGGGTCTGGATTCAAATAGCCCTTAAGCTTCTGCTAAAAACACCAGCCGCAGCTCCCTCTTACATCAGAGAAGCTGTATGGTGGACAGGTGGTGCAGAGGAACGAGTGTGCCTAAACCACTTCAGATGAGAAAGAGGTAGGTAGGCCATTGCTCCCCCTTCCCCGTGTATATACTGACTGGTGCAGTGCAGAACCTGGGGTCGGGATACAAATAGCGCAGACGCCACTGCTAAAACCACCAGCCACAGCTCCCTCTTACAGCAGAGACACTGTGGTTATCGCAGCAGTAGGTTGCCAGCCTCTCCCTACATGCCCAGTTGTGGTACATTTAGTAGGGATGAATATAGCGTACAGAGGGGACCTGGTAGATACAAAGTTACTTACAGGCCAGGTATACCACTGAACAGGTTATTAATTGGGCAGTGGTTGGTGGATTCAGAAGCTCCCCTGGTCAGCAGGTGCACTAGGTTACCGGCCCTATTAGCCCAGCTGCTAGGAATCTGAAGTTGCTTCACAATGTTTAAAAGCTGACCTAACATTCAAGGATGGGCAGAGACCAAGCTACTGTGTGGCACAGTAGGGGTTCCCTTGTCACAGATCCTCCTTTTGGGGGTTGCCTGCTATAGTTAACTTTCATAAGCTCCAACCTCCCACTCCACCTTTACACTGTGTTTATATTATAGTGTAGGAGGTAAGAAGAAACTTTTTTTTTTTTATTGGTTTGGGCTACAATCCACGCAGTGGCAGATCTAAAGGCGATTCACCATAGATCGCTCCCTACATCCTTTTAATTGAGGATTTTCTGTGCAAACCTATGCAAGAGCTACATAATTAATTGTTTGAAGCCTGCAAATAGCTATTTACCTCCCAGGCTAAACTGGTAACCACCTCTTCTAGAGAGGTCTTAAATTGGTCTCTAGGGCTGGGCTCATTGAGACTTTAGTTGCTAATCAGCACCACCTGGATATGTGCTGGCTAGCGTTTGCTCAGTCTATGGAGGTAAGGTAGGACAACAACTACTACTAATAGTAGGGTGTCCAACCATTTTAGGATCTGTTCCTTCTCTGGTGGTGAGGTTTAGTATCTACAGCCCAGGCTATGCCTATGAAATAAATTGCCTGTTGGTTATTTCATAAAGGGATAGACCATGACTCCTCATTGGCTGCACACCAGTAGACCTCAGTAGTGAAGGTTTGTGCTTGCTGGGATGTTTTTGTGGCACAGCAGAAATACACATTGAGATTTGTGACATCTCTGCTTATAAGGGCTATATTGCTGTACATCAGAAATGCACTGCACTGAAGCTTGTTTGCTGTCCTTTATATACTAAAGGTACTGCTTTGTTTGGCTACAGATCAGAAGAATACAACAGTGAAGGTGGTCTGTACTTTCTGGTTTTGTGTTGCACAGCAGAAATGCACATCATTGTGTCTGGTGACATCTCTGCTCATAATGGTTATATTGCTGCACATCAGACATACACAAGATTGAGGTCTGTCTGTGGGGCTTTGTGTCCTGTTTTACTGCCTTGTTGGTTACTTATCAGAAAGGCAGCAGTGAAGTCTGATGATCCTGATTTGCGTGGCGCTGTGCTGATTCAGACAGTGCTATTAACGGCAATGGCTGCCGAGTTTAAACATGCGATTTGACATGTTGAGTCGCATGACAAATCATTTCAATATGGATGTGCTATCTCTATTCATAGTGTTTTATTGTTGCACATCAGATTTGTACAGCATTAAGGTCTGTGAGGTTTTGTGTCCTGTATTACTGCCTTATCAGAAAGGCAGCAGTGAAAATTGATGGTTCGAATTTGTTGGGCTACTTAGTAGAAATACAAATTGAACCCCTGCCAGGTGTAGTACATATACTGCCTTTGGTAATCCATGTAGCACCACAAAGTGGTGTTGTGCTGATTTTAGCCATGCGATTTGACATGTTGAGTCGCAAGGCCAAATCGCTTCAATATGCATGTGCTATCTCTATTCAGAATTGTTATATTGTTGCACATCAGACATATACAAGATTGAAGGTTGTCTGTCCTTTTATGTCTTGCATATTCTGCCTTATTGGCTGCATATCAGGACACAGCAGTGAAGGTTGCTTGTCTTTTTCTGATTTTGTTTTTGCTGCTCAGCTGAGAGACACATTGAGGATGGTGGCCTCTCTGCTCAGTATTGGTATATTACTACACATCAGACATACACAAAGATTGAATGTTTGTGTCCTGTATGTCCTATATTTACTGCCTTATCGTTTGTATATCAGGCTAAGCAGTGTTTCTCATGGATCTACCTTTCTGCATCTTAGGGATACACAGCAGGGGTTTGTTGGCTGCAATCCTCCAGGGAGTCACAGCATTGGGGACCCCTTACTGGTTCGACCTGAAAATTGCTATTTGTTTTTTTTTTCTCCCTGCGACCTGTGTAATCTTGAGGTCTGTGGATCCAGGAATCAGGGACTGCTGGTGTCGCACAGACACAAATGGTACCCATTGGAAGCCATAGTATATGACTTCTCATGCGTCTTGCAGTCCCAAGTCGCAGGTTGGGTCGCACGGGTGTGGGAACCCTAAACTTATCTGTCCCTTCTGATTGAGGTTTTGCTACACAGCAGGAATACTCATCATGGCGTTATTGTTTTATTTTGCAGCAGACCAGAAAGATTGCAGCTGTAAAGGCTGTCTGTCTTTTTCCTCAGTGTCTGCTTTTATGTTGTTGCACAGCAGAAATACTCAAGATTGAAGCTGGCTGGTGCTTTCTGTTTCAGAAAAACACAATGCTGCAGGTTGCTCGTGTCCTTTCTCAGTGTTGGTTCTATCTGAACTACACTACAGAAGTGCATGACAGAAAGGATTGTCTTGTGTTCCATATTTTTCCCTGTGGCATAGCAGAAATGCACAACACGGGAGTTGGTGTTCATATTAATCTTATAACTGTGGTGGTTTGTCAGAAATACACAACATAGAAGTTTGGGTCTTTCTGTCTTTATAGCCTTGTTTTGCTGTACATAGGTAAAGCACAACAGTAAAGGGGGTTCCTGTCCTTTCCGTATTTATATATCAGTTATGACCTAGCTAGCTGCACTAAAGAAATACGCAGCATTTAGGGTTTGCTTGAGTCTTAATGTTTTTACGTCTTGGCAGCACATCAGAAAACCAGACTATGAGGACTGTTTGTCTACGTTGAGGTTCAGATTTGGGTCTCTTCCCATATTTGATATATTGGTTTAGCTAGTCACACTCAGGCACACAACATTGTTGTCTATGCTTGTGTCCTTTCTGTCTAAATCTATTGTGCCGTGCCCACAATCTATGATCATTTTATTTGTGATATTAATAATGCATGTATCACCTTTTTGTATTTCAGCCTTCTTTTCCATGGAGGGGCCAGGAGTTCGGGCTGCCGCTGCCACATGTCAGAAAACCTTGACCACTTGCATTCAGGGATGCCAGAACCATTTCCTAGGGTTGAAGCCCTGTAGGGTTATGGGACACTGGAGGAAGGGGATAATGAATCGCCCTGTTTAGTAAGAACTTGGAGAGTTCTGTTCAGAGGAGTATTAGGGCCTGAGGATGAAGTATAAAGATGTATACCCGATCGAATAGGTTTCGGCTTGGTGCATGGCCTTCATTTTGCCCTTTTAGCAAAACTAGACATAGCAATATGGGTAGTCTACTCCTGCTAGGGACTTTAATCTCCTGAAGAAGGCTCTCAGGCGTAAGTAAGGACATAGATTGGGCATGCCTTAAACCCAGGGTTCAAGCTTCTGTTAATCTATTTCCCTTAAGTAGGCTTCCCTTTAGTCTTTTGCTGACATAAAGATAAAAAGGAAGCAGTTTTATTTCCCTCAACAGGATAGTGTTAAGACAGGCCCTCTTATTGATTAATGTAGTGTCCTTGTCTTACACAGGTCTCTTATTTATCTTTTTAGTGGTTCTAAGTAGCACCTACAGGCATAATAGGCCATGGTTGTTAGATGTGTGAGATAGGTAACATTGCTAACCTACAAGTTTAACATGTTTTCTGATTCCATTTTTAAGAGCCCATTTCACCTAGATACTGCATCTGAAGCGGAAAAGGCAGGAACATCTGTGGAGCAGACCTGCAGATCAGCCGCATGATCCAGCTAACATGCCTTCATCAAGCATATGAGCGTATGGAGTGGAGGTAAAGCTCACTGCAGAGCCAAGGTTCGCCAAGAGGGTTTTGCAGTGGCCCCACCCTAAGGTAGGCCTGAGGTACTTGTTTATCCTCTCAGGTGTGCCGTCCTGGAAGATGACTTGAGAAAAGTACCAGTTACTTACCGGTAACTGTCTTTCTGGGAAATCTTCCAGGACGGCAGGCCTACTTCCCGCCCGTTGGAGGAGGGAAAATTCTAGAACACTAGAAGGCGAGTACCTATGAGGAATGATTTCCCTTGTGAACCTGGTTCAGGAGTTACTTCTCTACAAACTGAGGATCAAGGGGAAGGGTGGGGACTTAAAACAGCTGTCGATTGATTGTGTTTCCTGTAGGGAGGAGCCTCTCATCTCTCAGGTGTGCCGTCCTGGAAGATTTCCCAGAAAGACAGTTACCGGTAAGTAACTGGTACTTTTTTGGTCAAAGATCTTTTGACGTACTTACGGGTTCTGACAAGTTTAAAAAAAAAATCTGCTGAGATTTAAGTTACCAGAACATTGAAAAATACATGGGGGGGGGGGGCGGTTCCAGAACAGTGATAGGAAGGCACTTGAGGACTCCAAAATAATGACACACTGACTCCTGGGACTCCAGAACACTTGTTTCTGGAGTCTTAGAGCAATGGCACACTGACTCCTGGGGTTCTATAACAATAACACACAGGGAGAGGTTTATTAAAACTGGAGCACTCCAAATCTGGTCCTGCTGTGCATAGTAGCCAATCAGCTTCTAACTTTAGCTTGTTCAATTAATCTTTGACAATAAAATCTGGAAACTGACTTTAGGGTACCAAAGCAATAACACAGTGACTCTGGGGTCCCAAAACAATAACCCACTGACATTAGGGCCCTAAAACAATGGCACACTCTCACTTAAAAGTCCCAGAACAATGACACACAGACTCCTGGGGTCCTAGACCCATAAAACCTTTACATGGGGGAGTCCCATTGGCACTTGGTGGATCAAGGCCCCTTGAACAAAGTGGTTGTAAACCCTTACAAACCACTTTGACCTACAGGTAAGCCTAGATTAAGGCTTACCTGTAGGTCCAAGAAATCTCCTAAACCCACACGGTTTAGTAGATATTTGCCAAAAGACAGGCACCGTTGTCTACGCACTGAGCGCGCTGCTGTCAATGGTGATATGCCGCGAGTGGCGGCCCCCGTGCACATGCGCGGGAGTGAGGTCATTGTGGCTTCGTCGAATGACAGCGGCGGAGCAGCGAGACCCCACCGAGAAGATGGATGCTCCTGTGTCAGGTAAGTGACACATAATGGACTACTATGCAATGCATAGTAGTCCATTATGCTTTACCTTTGCAGGGAATCAAAGAGGAGGTAAACCCATTAGGGTTTACTTCCTCTTTAAAACAATGACACATTGATACTAGGACTCCAGGACACTTGTTTCTGAAATCCTAGAGGAATGGCACACTGACTCCTGGGCTAATAACACACGGGGAGATTTACTAAAACGGGAGCACTCAGAATGTGGCGCAGCTGTGCATAGTAGCCAATCGGCTTGTGGCTTCAGCTTGTCCATTTTAAATTTGGAATTACATCTAAATTAAAACTTGGAAGCTGATTTGGTTTTTGTGCAGAGCTGCAGCAGATTTTGCATGCTCCAGTTTTAGTAAAGCTCCCCACTGACTCTGGGGCCCAAAAACAATGACACAGTGACTCTGGGGTCCCAAAAACAATGACACGGTGACTCTGGGGTCCCAAAGCGATGGCACGGTGACTCTGGGGTCCCAAGTCCTGGTTCACAGCTATGTACTTTTTTTTTTTTTAACGCATTTTCTGTTTTGCAGAACCACACTACAGTCCATATAACATTGTTTCCTATGGATGTAGTTCACATCTGTGCATTTTATGGAAAGGGCCAGGGAATTTTTTCTGGTTTTTGGTTCCATAGACTTCAATGGATGAAAAGAATTTATTGAAAAACACAAAATGCACCTGCACTATGCAAACTGCAACCTGCATAGGTGTGAATCGGGCCTAAAACAATGACACACAGACTCCTGGGGTCCTGTACCCATGAAACATTTAACATTTGGGAGTCCCATTGACACCCGGTGGATCAAGGCTTTTTGAACAATGATGCACTGACATTTGATGGGGCTCTTAAAACAAATTGCACATTGACTCTGGGGTCCCAGACCCAAGACACATTTTACATTGGAGAGTTGCATTAAGATCTAGTGGATCGAGGTCCTCGAACAATGAGACACTAAAATTTTGGTTGGACCCCATACCAATGACAATACTGACTTTGGGTCCCAAAATAATGAAACACTACTGGAGTCCCAAAATTATGACAGCTTGGAGGTCCCAGAACATTGATACGTTTGGGAGTCCCACAGACACATGGTGGACGGGAGGTCCTTGAGCAATGATGTGCTGACATGTGGTGGGGGGGTGTTCTAGAATAATGACAAACTGACACTTGGAGGCATAGTTCTTTTGCAACATTGGATCACTCCACATGGTGGTAGGTACTGTTTTACTATGTGTAACCATAAAATGTCCATCCACACATGGAAGCCTCCCACAAGGGGATTAGAAGCAAAATCCAGGAGGAGCTCCAGAGTATAAAAGAGAAGAGAGGCGCCTCCGAGTGTAGCAATATGTTACTAAATGTTGTACCTTAATTAAATGTAACCATATCGCTACACTCAGATCCGGTTCACACTGAGGCAGCACCACTTGCAGCGCGACTGCCTCAGGCGACCTGCACGCGACTTCAGCGACGATTTGCTAAACGACTTCTGTATTGAAGTCAATGCAAGTCACCTGAAGTCGCCCCGAAAGTAGTACAGGAACTTTTTCTAAGTCGGAGCGACTTGAGCCGCTCCTATTCGAACGATTCCTTAGTACAGAACGGATGCGACTTGTCAGGCGGCTAAGTCGCCTGACAAGTCGTCTCAGTGTGAACCGGCTCTTGGAGGCGCCTCTTCTCTTTTATACCCTGTTGTGACACTACTTGTATATCAAGACATCGCTTGTATATCAAGTCAAAATTTGTTTAAAAATGTTGCTTGTCTTGCAAAATGCTCTCAAACCAAGTTACCCTCAAACCAAGGTTTTACTGTATATTCGTATAAGACAAGGAGTCTGTGCTAGGTGTCTTGCAGAATCTAAAGCTAACTATGAGAACGGCTTAAAGCGGGAGTCCGCCAGGACTCCGCGTTTTTTTTTTTTTTTTTTTGGTTTAAAAGCCAGCAGCTACAAATACTGCAGCTGCTGACTTTTAAAATAGTGACACTTACCTGTCCAGCGCGCCCGCGATGTCGGCACCCGAAGCCGATCTTTCGGCTTCATTTCCCGGTTCCCTACTGCGCATGTGCGAGTCGCGCTGCGCAATAAGGATGGACCCGCTGCCTCTGGGATCTGTGTGTTTCCCAGCAGGCAGCGGGGGACTTTCAGAAAGGGGCATAATCTACGCCCCTTTCCGCAGAGAGCTATCCCGGAAGTGGGTGCAGGTATCTGCACCCCCCTCCCCCCTGAAAGGTGCCAATTGTGGTGCCAGAGGGGGGGAGGGTTCCGATGAGCGGAAGGTCCACTTTAGGGTGGACCTCTGCTTTAATTAAATTTAG